>NC_054706.1:41816117-42116117 GCF_016097555.1 Gigantopelta aegis
GGTTTTTTTTTTTTAGTGTTATTGAGCTGCCTCATCGCCTTTTGGAAGTGGTGGCAGCGACTATCGTGGGCCATGTGCTGGCTAAGGCAGTTGGGGCACTGGATGGGTCGCATACATGGGGAGTTTTTGGCCGCATCTGTGGCATGTTGGGAGCTCCCTGTGTTGTCTGCATTTGTTGGCCCCATGGCCCCATTGTTGGCAGTGTTGGCATTTAGAGGGTTTTAATTCGTACTCTTGAAGTTTATGCCGGCGACCTAAGATGTAAATCCAGTTGTTGACAGTTGTGTCTGCTGTGATTAGTAGATAGCCGTTGGTCCAAATGTTAATTTCATCTACTCTAAAGGTCAAAGGTCAAAGGGTTTTACGTGCACGTTCAGAGCAAGCTGTTGTAGCGCACGCCTGTCGTGGGCACAGGTGCCGGCCTTGGCCGGCCTCTCTGTCCAAGACAGGAAAGGTGGGGGGGGGGGGGGAAGGAGAAGGGACCGTCTGCACTGGCAGGTGCAAGGAAGCACCAGCAGTCCGATTGAATCGGTAGCAGGCGGATGGGTTTTGGGGTGCTATGGAATTTTTAGTGGAGCGATTTACCAAAAGAGAAAAGGTGCGCAGTTTTGTTGAGTAATTTGGCGCAATTTTGAACGGTCGGTCGAAAGGTAAAAATACTCTAATATTGTAACTACTTTTATACCTTGGGACTAACCCAACCTATTTTCCCATTGGCTAACCACTATCTGCAATGCAGCAAGATTGCCTCAAGCGATACGCCCATGCAACCCAATGTTCCTGCTCAGTACTCCTTAACTTTGGGGAAATGTACATAATACACACTAACAAAATAATGATAGACTTGCCACAAGTCCAAACCCACAATGTACATATTATACCTGGAAATATAAAGATAGACCTGCCTCTTGTCACAAGAGACCCCCAACTATACAATTAATCTAGATCACAAACTTGACTTGTGACAATGAGCATTAGTGTTATATTGTTGGTTTTGTTTATGTTTTTTTGTTTTTGTTTTGTTTTTGTTGGGTTCTTTATTGTTGTGTCTTGGGTTTTTTTTGTGGGTGTGAGTGGATTTACTATAGTTATATAAAGAAATAGATTTAAACAGCAATTTAAAAATCTTCTCTTGTTCCATAAATGTCAAGACTTGACACTATAGGTAGCCAAATTAGCCACTGGATATTTAAAAAAAAGAAAGGCTAATAAATTTTGCAAATGGCTAAAATTTTGGCTAAGCCATTTTCTATCTTCTGATGTCAACAAACAGTTATATAATCTATCCAACACAATCTATCCAAATATAATAATAATACCAAATATTCAATTAAGAATTAGTGTAATAGCGATCTCACAACCAGTAACGAGAAACGGTGTCATCCAGAATGCAGCATAATGTTTGCTTATTTTAATAATCACAATTATTAGTTTTAATGGCAACATGTATGAAAGCAAAGTCTGAAAGATCTGTAGCTTGTTATTTTAACTTTGTAAAGTCTTTGAACCAAAGTAATAAAAACGGACTGGCAATACGTGTCAGTTTCAGTACACATGGTAGTTCAGGGCCGAAAGACAAGTAGGCTATCCTTGGCCAAATTCAGCCAAATCGAGCAAAAAACAAAACAACGTTCACTAGACTAGTTTATGCACTTCATGTTAAACCCAATGTCCACATTGGGAACCAATCAAATAGTTTGTAAACGTTAGATAAACATTCGTTGGCTGAACTTAGGGCATATAGGTCACATTCGACAGGCCAAGACCCTGTGTCATGAGACATCGTTGCGGACATAAAACACAAAGTACGATTACATACAAGGAAATCATGGTGTAAATTTATTTTAAAAACCCCCACACCAATAGTTGTTCGCATTAATGAATACTTAATTGCCGTTTAGTTAATTTATTTATTTTGTCTTTGTTAAATTTGCACTCATGCATATCGCTCCATTGGTAAACCCATTGTACTAATTCTCATTCCAGCCAGTGTTTCACAACTGGTATAGCAAAGGCTGTGGTATGTATTGTCCTGTCTGTGGGATGGTGCATATAAAAGATCCATTTCTGCTAATCGAAAAATAGTAGCCCATGAAGTGGCGATAGTGGATTATCTCTGTGGTCCTTAACCATATGTCTGATGCCATATAACCATAAATAAAATGTGTTCAGTGCATTGTTAAATAAAACAATCCTTCCTTTCTATTAACATTACTACACTAAAATAACCTTGGCATGCTAAAAATAGACAAAAAGCTTGTTTTTCCCAAATTAGTGTGATCTAAAGCCCTACCAGACACATATAATGGTGTTGTCTCTCTTCAGTGTATCGATCATGTCCTTAGGTATCACATTGTGCCTTATTTTGTCCATCTCTTGAATCACTCCTGGGACTTTCTCCAGCAGCACAGTATCAGAATGATGACATGGCCTGCCCTCAGTCCTGATTGAAATCTAATAAAGCTCTTGTGGAACGACGTCCAAATATGGCTCCATTGAAGTGCACCCAAGGCCAAGAACTGCAGCAGATCTACTTGCAGCTTTTCTCAGGATATGGGCCCAAATTCCAATTGATCAGTCACCTTATTCATTCCATGTACAAGGGATGTCTGTCCTTGGTCCATGCTAATGGGGGGGGGGGGGGGGGGGTCACACGAGGTATTGATTTGCAATGTCCCAACTGTTACAGGATTTTTTTAATTCAACCCAGAATTAGTTTTAAACTTTTAAAAACATGTTGATGTATACAAAATTTTAAAGTATACTTACTTTGATATTTGTATTGTATTTTTTGTTTTGGGGTGTCATTAAATATTCATTCATTCATTCATTCATTCATTCCAAAATGTATATAACTGTTTATTATGCCATTAATATCGAAGAACTGCTTAATATTTTATATTTTAGGGAGCTGTTGCTGGTTTGGTAAGCAGCCTTGTTCTGATGTTCTGGATTGGGGTCGGCTTCCAGATTAAGAAACCAGTTATTGTAGTGTTATCATCATTCAGTGTGCGACACTGTAACTGGAACCTCACATCTCCAACAACCATCACATCAGAAGTAAACAGGACTTCAATGGCAGTCACAACAACCATCATGACAAAACTATTAAATGGAAGCATTTCTAATGCAGATCATGATAAGTATGGGTTTTGTCTCTTTTAGTGTATGCATTGTGAAAAATTAATATATAGATACTTCAAGAGAAGTATTTCAGTCAAGTAAATATTATAATTAAAACATGTTGTTGTCCAATTGAATTAATTAATAATATTTTATCAGCATAAGTTATAATTTATTAAAAATGAAAGTACCTGAATGAAATATATACTGAACAGCATTGAAAACGCACCACCAGTTGATGATAGCAAATGTGAATGGGGCGTATATCAGCATTAAAAATATCAATGAATAAGTACCGTACTACCTTATAGACCATGCATGACGACGAATAACTTACAAAAACAATTGCCTGAACACTCTATGAAACACAACACCAAAACACAACACACTGCATGCAAAGTATGAAAAAAGTAAATTGAATGTGCAAATCATGCTGTTTGGGGCTATAAAAGATGGTCTCTGAAAAGCCACTTTCATTTATGAAGTAAGTCTTTAGGAAATGTTAAACAAGTAATGGCAAGGTTGACAGATGACAAACGTGAACGTGCCTTAGGCATGCTTCAAGTTGGCATTCTCAGTAGAGTGATCGCACAGTGGTTTGGATGCCACCATTGAACAATCACTAGACTCCACAGAAGATACCAGCAGACAGGGACCACCAGGGACCATCCACGTCCAGACCAATGACGTCTTACGATACCATGACAAGATCGCCATATTGTTCGCCTCCATATTCGTGATTGAATGCTGCCAGCTGCCAGGACTGCACCGACTGTTCAAGGTCGATGAGGGGTTATCAGCGCAGACACTGTGCATCACTGTCTTCGCTCTGCTGGGCTGCGTGCTCAACGACCATATGTTGGACCTGTCCTGACTGGTCGACATTGAAATGAACGCTGATGTTTGGCAGGAAGGTATCGTCATTGGAAATTGTGCTATTCTCTGACGAATCCCGTTTCCATTTAAGGACTGCTGATGGTCAGTTGCAGGTGTGACGTAAGCATGGAGAACGTTACCACAATGACTGCCTTGTCCAAATGGATTGATGGGGTGGAGGGAGTGTCATGGTGTGGGGCGGGATCAGTTATTATCACCAAACAGCACTCCATGTTTGCCGTGGCAGAATGAATGCCATTTACTACTAGGATAACGTCTTGCAAAATCACATCATTCCCTTCTTTCATCAGCATTGAGATATACACACATTTCAGCAAGATAATGCCCAAGTGCACACAACACGTGTTACAACACAGTATCTAGCGAACAATAATGTCCCTTTGTTTGTGGATTTCAACCAAAGCTGGTACAAATAATCCACTGATAACTCTGACCATCACCAGTTTACATCTTTATTTATTCCCTAATTATGTCACAGGTAAAATTAGAATTCACAAAATTTCAAGGCATATGCTGTGATAATGGTGGATCATTTATTGGTTTGAGTTACAATACATCATATGAACATCTTCATTTGTTCATTAGCTATGTTAACATCAAATTACCAGTTACCAATTGACCATCTGTGAATAAAGCATTATTACTATGGTTGACTTTTCACAGGTATAATTAGTTTAATACCAAGTGAGTGATTCAGGCCTCATGGGCCTCTTGTATTACTGTGAAATCTTTTATTTTCGTGAGCTTAAATTTTCAAGGTTTTGCTAAAAGAAACCCACCCCCAAAACAAAACGTTTTGTCGAGTACTGGTGTCACATATAATTTACACTCCCCTAGATTTGCACTCCCAGTCAACATTATACATAGAATAAGCACTATGCAGTGCATATTATACATGTAATATACAATTCCACAGTATATATTAAATATGTATAATATGCACTCCCTGAATAATATGTACTCCCTGAGTCTATAATATACGTAGGCTATAATAATTTTTTATGGATTGCCATAGTTATATTTTTGGAGTGTATAACTTATAAAAGCTGGTATACAAGGTCTGTTCAAAAAGTATCCGACCTTATTATTTTTCTCGAAACCAGTTGCAAACGAGAGGCAAAATTGGGACAAGTGCAGTAGTAGACCTCATTGCGTATGCGTGATTTTTTTTGCCTCGTCTGGTGAGTCAGTTTCTGCTAAGCAGCCAGTGTTCGTGTTTGTGTAACACGTGCTCATCACATTTACACTTTATACACAATGACAGAATGTGTTGAACAGCGTTACTGCATCAAGTTTTGTCAAAAGCTTGGTAATACCCAAACTGAAACAATTCATAAGATTTAGCATGCCTTCGGCAACGATGCTATGGCGGTTAAACAGATTAAAGAATGGTTTAACCGGTTTAAAGATGGTCAAACTTCAGTTGACAGTGACCAGCATTCCAGTAGGCCGCTAACAAGCCGAAATCCACGTCATTAACAAAAAGGAAGGAAATGTTTTATTTAACTCAACACATTATTTATGGTTATATGGTGTTGGACATATGGTTAAGGACCACACATGAGAGAGAAAACCTGCTGTCGCCATTTTATGGGCTACTCTTTTCGATTAGCAGAAAGGGATCTTTTATATGCACCATTCCACAGACAAAACAACACATACCATATACCAGTTGTGGTGCACTGGCTGGCTGGAGCGAGAAATAGCCCAATGGGCCCACCGATGGGGATCAATCCCAGACCGACCACACATCAAATGAACGCTTTACCACTGGGCTATGACAAAATGCACAATTTCATCATAGAAGACAGTCGGTTGACCGTCCAAGAAATTGCTAATGACGTTGAGATTAGCGATAGTTCTGCATATGCCATTTTAACGGTTGATTTGGGCATGCGCAGTGGCCACGAAATTTGTACCCAAACTGCTTTCGCATGAACAGCAAGAGCTCCGCCTTAATGTCGCACCTGGTCCAGGATTTCATGGCCAAGCATGGAATTACTCAGGTTCGCCAGACTACCTACTCGCCAGACATGGCTCCTTGTGATTTCTGGCTGTTCCACAAGCTGAAAGGATCCCGATTTGAGAGCCAAGATGACATTATGAAAAACATAACGGTACACCTGACAGCCATTCTAAAACAGGACTTCTTGAAATGATTCCAGCAATGGATGGACCACTGGGCTAAGCATGAGTCACAAGGAGCCTACTTCGAAGGAGATTAGAGATGGAACCCAAAATTTAAGCTACTTTTTTCCCCGGCCTAAGGTCGGATACTTTTTGAACAGAACTTGTAAATCTCAGTGGTGAAGGTGTTGGGTATATCAGTCAATGGCAGACCCAAGGGGGCCAACACTTTCCTGTATCCACCCTGGCAAATTTGCAAAATAAAAATAATAACTCATCATGTGTGGTGATAGGATGGATGGATCTTGAATCTCTCCACCCACACCTTGCTTCCCTTATCTCCAATTAATATGACAGGAATTATGTGAAGATAAATTGAAAGCTTGGTCTTAAACAGGTTCATATTTTATAACAAAAACATCACATGTATTGTCTTTATTGCACAAGTTCAATGTACATCTATGATGTGAAATAGTGTGCTATTTTATGTGGGGTAGATATGGATCTACTTAGGCATACTAAGGCATAGGGTGACTTCAGGGCTTTCTACAGCAAAGATCAAATGTGTTAGGGCAGATCCTTCTGATACTTTGTATTTTTGGGGGTGTTTTTATGTACCTGAGTAAATATTACCATAAAAATGTTTGGTCAAATTCCTTCAGACCCACCCCAACCCACATATCAATTATCATTCCTGCATTCTTTGTTCATATCAGGGATCCGATATGGACAGCCATGGTTTGTTTAAAGTCATTTATAAGTTTTTAACTAAAGGAAGTTACAGGGACGATCTGAAAAACAAAGAGAGAAAAGCGAATTTTAGACGAGTTTGCAAACACTTTTTTTGTTGAAAACTGAAAAAATAATATATTTAACAAAACAGAAGAATAATGATAAAATAAAAATATTTTTTAATTAATACACATAATCTACATTCACCATTCATTATTATACATGTAACCTAAATTTTATATTCCTTATTATAATACAAATAATCTACACTCCCGTTGATTACTACACATATAATATAAACTCCCTATTCATTATTATACATGTACATATAATCTACAATTCCTATT
The DNA here is from genome assembly GCF_016097555.1 of Gigantopelta aegis. NCBI lineage: Eukaryota > Metazoa > Mollusca > Gastropoda > Neomphalida > Peltospiridae > Gigantopelta > Gigantopelta aegis. The sequence goes on from NC_054706.1 coordinate 41,823,344, forward strand.
CATTACTATACATATAATCTGCACTCACCATTCATAAGTATACAGTCACACCTTGTTACAATGACCGTCGTTACTATGACATTTACACTATCCGACCACAAATTGTTGAGAACGAACATACTCCAATGTTATTCTGTTCATTACACCGGAATTCACACCTTCCGAGGGGCGGGACGTAGCCCAGTGGTAAAACGCTCACTCGATGTGCGGTCGGTCTGGGATTGATCCCCGTCGGTGGGCCCATTGGGCTATTTCTCGTGCCAGCCAGTGCACCACGACTGGTACATCAAAGGCCATGGTATGTACTACCCTGTCTGTGGGATGGTGCATATAAAAGAACCCTTGCTGCTAATCGAAAAGAGTAGCCCATGAAGTGGCGACAGCGGGTTTCTCTCAATATCTGTGTGGTCCTTAACCATATGTCTGACGCCACATAACGATACATAAAATGTGTTGAGTGCATCATTAAATAAAACATTTTTTTATTTTTTATTTCACACCTTCCGACAGAGCAAATTAGGAACAAACGTGCACCCGCCATCTAAAAAGACCTCTCTACAACGACATTACTTAATCACAGATGCCGTAGTACGTTGGCAGTATACACAGCCATTTGGCATCCTTGACATTGTCACGAGCCGACAGTGTCACATGATGTCTGAGTTACTGATGTCGGCTACTTCTGTGGACGTGTATTGCTTTTGAACATAAGCCTTTAGTCATTCAATTAACTTCAAACAATCAAGTCTACTAGTTTTATGACATTTTGTAAATGTACCGGGTAGGTACTGATCGATTAAATTGACTGCGAATGCGCTTAGATTAATAATAATGTTCTTAATATTTAATGATGGTCTGTGATCCATCCATGTCGGTGGGACCATTGGGCTATTTCCCATTCCAGCCAGTGAACCACGACTGGTATATATGCCTTGGTATGTGCTATCCTGTCTGTGGGATGGTGCATATAAATGATCGCTTACTACTATTGACACCCAATAATGATGATTAATAAATCAATCTGCTCAAGTGATGTCATTAAAAAACAAATTTTTATAATGGCAATTTCCATATAACGACAAAGTGACCCAAGGACGAATGTGGTCATTGTAGCGAGGTCTGACTGTGCATATAACCTACACTCCACATTCATTACCATACATATAATCTGTACATATAACCTATGTCTATTATTATACATATTAATACATGTAACATACACTCTATATTATTAATATACATTTAATCTAGACAACACATTTCTCGTTCCACCCAGTGTACCAAAAGCTGTGGTATGTGCTATCCTGTCTGTGGGATCCCTTGATCCCTTGAAAAAAATGTAGCTGGTTTTCTCTCTAAAACTGTATGTCAAAACTGACATCCAATAGCCAATGATTAATAAATCAATGTGCTCTAGTGGTGTTGTTAAACAAAACAAAAAAAACTCTTTTTTTTTTTTTAAATAAATAATTATTTTCCCAGATCATATAGCAGTGTCATGGATGGGAGTCCTGAATCACTGCTTAACATACATGTTCATGATCTAAGCAACAAAAAATAACAAAACTAACAGAAACTGATCCAGACATAGGGTCAAGATATACAAGCAGAAAACATTGACTTACACGAACACACAGATTAAAACAAATTATTGAGACATGTCCATAAAAAGAACAAACTGACAAACGATAACAGAGAAAATAGTGAAGAAGGAAGAGAATCAGAAGGAAGAAGATTTGAAGACAAAGAAGAAGAAAACCTCCACCTTTAAATGTACATGTAGTAGTGGATAGTGTGTAATATATGGATACACCTGGAAATTAATTAAGCACTACCCGATTTATATTGTCAACAAATTATTATTATGGGTGGTAGCCAGGCAATATTAATACTGTAAAAATCATGTCCCTTCCCACGCTCTATACTGTCGTTTCGTTGTCCTTGCCAGTCAAGAACCCACACAAATAGCATGTGCAGAAAACTACCCTCACACGTGGGAAAACCAAGTTTTTGTTTCAATTAAGTTTTATGCTTGTTTTTGGACAATAATTTTCCTTTTGTGCTTAGTAAGTGTCTAATGGCTTGCTGAAAACAGTCCATTACCACTAGGTGGCAAATTATTGGAACGAATCATACGGAATTGTCATGCAGGGAAATCGGGCATCAGTTGGGTCGGAATCATACTGTAATTAGTCGACTCGTACGAAAACACCAACAAATCAATGACGCCAAGGACAGGAACAACAGGGCATTGTTAAGACTTGTTTGACGTTTCTCTTTTTCCAGCAGCAAGATCTTGAGAGATAACTGGATTCCCAAACAAGGCCATGTCAACGAGGACCGTAAGGAATTGGCTGAAGACTGCTGGGTACCAAGCCAGGCATGGTGTCAGGTATGCCACAGATGGCATCTTGCATCCTGGAGAAAGATTCATTGGTCTGATTAAAGCCACTTTCTTCTGCACATGACTGATAGAACTCGTGTCTGGAGGCAACCAAATACCGCCTATGCCGCCAACAACATCCAGGTACTGTGATGGTGTGGGGATGTTTTCACATGATTGCAAGTTGGATCTGGTCACTGTTCAAGGCAATCTTAATGGGCCAAGATATCAGAGGGACATCCTGGAAACTGTTGTCGTTCCTCACTTTGACCTCAAGACCAGTGTTTATGGATGACAATGCTAGACCCCATCGAACGCATGCAGTAATGGATTTCCTACAGCAAAATGCAATCACTACCATTCCTTGCCGGCACGAAGCCCTGACCTCAATCCGATTGAGAACTTGTGGGATATTCTGGGTCGAAGAGTACATCAGAGAGATCCTCCAGTCCAAAATTTAGCAGAATTGTCAATAGCATTGCAACAGGAATGGCGGGCGATCCCACAATGTCAGATCCAACATCTGGTCCAGAGCATTAGAAGATGTATTGGTTACCCATGTCGTTGGGGGTTACCCCACATACTGAAGTTTTGAAGATTTTCTAACACTCTGAACCTTGTTCGAGCATGACAGCCACAAAACACTTATGCAAATCATTTCAAACTAGCACCAGTCCCATAATTTACCTACTTTTTTACCCAAATTAAATGTATAATAATGACTGGAGAGTGCAAATTAAATGTATAATAATGACTGGAGAGTGCAAATTAAATGCTACATCAGTACTTATATTTGTGGATCAAAAAGGTAGTATTGTATGTATTGTTGGTATACATGTATTATATTTTCATTGTGTTCTTAAACTTGTTGACTCAATGTGATTAAAATTAGCTCCACTGGTAAATAAATGTGCATCGTTGGTATACATGTATTATATTTTCATTGTGTTCTTAAACTTGTTGACTCAATGTGATTAAAATTAGCTCCACTGGTAAATAAATGTGCATCGTTGGTATACATGTATTATATTTTCATTGTGTTCTTAAACTTGTTGACTCAATGTGATTAAAATTAGCTCCACTGGTAAATAAATGTGCATCGTTGGTATACATGTATTATATTTTCATTGTGTTCTTAAACTTGTTGACTCAATGTGATTAAAATTAGCTCCACTGGTAAATAACCAGTAGAACTGATTTCAATCAGATTGCTTGTTGACTGCACTATGCTATAAATTACATGAAAATTAGACCACCACACATTCCAGGCTGTTCAACACAACCTTATGAAAAAGTAGGACAAAAGTAGGAATGAATATTTAGAAAAAGTAGGATTAAAGTTGGACAAAGTAGAACTGAAAAAATATGTAGTGACATTTTTCATATTCGTACTAGATAAATGAATATGTTAAAATTAAAAAATGGTATTATTGAGAATACACTTACACATTTTTTTATGTAGTGCTCAGTTTGTAGCTATATTTTTATGTTGTGTCCAAAATAATATGAATCTTATGTAATGATCATGTTATACAGTTATTTGAAATTATTGTAAACTGTATTAAAGGCGCTCAGTCACAGATTTAGTGGGCCTTATTTCTCTAAATATGGATTATAAATGACAATTACATTAATTTTGAATACCAAACCTCGCTATTGTATCACCCAAAACATTTTAATTGAACCATGATTGAGTGAATCCCATGACAACCTGTGAGCAGCTTAATTTTTAAAAATTGGAACTCTTTTATGAGGAGTCTAAAACATACGACAAAACTGAGTATTGATGAGGCTATATATACGACAGCCATGTAAAGTACCTTTGAACTTTATATACAGTGCACGACTGCCATGTATAGAGACTTTAAAATAATTTAAAATATATTATTGCTTAACAAAAACAACAACAAAAAAACAACACAAATACGCTGAAATAAAATAATAAATAGTTGGAACATAAACTCGATTTTTGTTTATTATTATTATTAGTTTTATTTATTTATTTTTTGGTTTATTACTATTATTTTTTTTATTATTGTGGGTTTTTTTTTAGTTGTTTTACGGAACTATTGTACACAGGACCACTGTGGGCTCATGTGCAGGAATTTTAGCAAGTGAGGGAGGGGGGGGGGGGGTCTAGACTAAGGTGAGCAACATTTACAGGGGGTGACATGCAACCCCAGACAATTATTGGGGGGAAAATCAGAAAACAAAATTGGCTTAAGCAGGGGATTGAGCAAGCGATTATTATTATTATTTATTTTTATTTTATTTATTTTTTGGGGGGAGCAAGGGTTATCTTGTTGTTTAATTTGTTGTTGGCTTTTTGTTTGTTGGGAGTTTTGGGGTTTTTTTTTATGGAGCTCCGTACACAGTACTACTGCAGATGCGTGTGCAGGGATTTTAGCATGGGGAGAGGGGTCTAAATGGAGGCGAGTTATGTTTATGGTAAGGGGTCGAGACAAGTTCCCCGAAAAATGTATCACAAAAAAAAAAAATGCTTCTGCAAGGAGATGGATATGTGCATGCTCCAACAAAAAACATTGTGGCACAATCATTTTTGCTGAATACACAACATAGTGTCCTGCGTTACTAGAAAATGAAGCCTTGTCTATTTGTTTACTAGTACGTTGATTACAATGTTGTGTCAATAAAATTTACCTCATTGACCTCATTATTGTACAGTTATCAAATTTCGAACGTAAAAATATGGCTTGTGCCCCCTCCCGTATATATATATTATCTGCAGGTATTTAAAAATATTATATACTATACCGTTACTATACGGATAGTGATTGGTCACCACTTTGAGTGTAGTTGGTGACGCACTAGCAATTTGCTTCCAGTTGTTTATGATTAAATACAGTTCATGGCTAATATATAATTTAAAATAATAGTAATAACCGTACCGATTTGAAACTAGCTAAACTGTTAGTACTGTTAACGAATCACAGTTATTAATTATGCTTATCTGTAACAATAATGGCTCACTGATGGTTCGAAAACAGATAGCACGTTTCCTTCCGACTGCTTCCAGTTACAAACCTCTGCTGTTAGGTTGTGTACTGTCCATAGTTGGTGCAGTCCTTGGCTTTTGAAAAACAAAGACTAGTGAAAAATCACACACCTCAAAACGCTTAGGCGAGTGAAAAATCACACTCATCAAAATGCTAAGAAGAGTGAAAACAAAGCATTATTAATTTATGAAGTAACTGGTACATGTAAATGCAGAGACATGTTGCAAAAATGAACCAATAAACCAATAATATTTTCTTCTAATTTTATGTTGTTTGGTTCATTAGTGTAGTCTAACTTCTTGGGAGTTAATACTATATAAATATAAATATGACATGTATACTCTGATGCAGACAATTTGATTCTTTAATTACAATATGTACTATTCAGATAATCTGATGCACACAATTATATATATACCTTTCCAGTGTTAGATGGTTTGATGAACGTGCAGCTAAACATATATAGGAATCAACTTGTCTTGAATTTCATTATTATGTACTATGAATATGATTAGGATAGTTGGGATGGGAAAAACCCACTGATTCAGGGACCAAGGAGGTGGTTCATGAACTACGACCCAAGCATCTCAGGTGTGCACTACCGAATCATATTATTAAAACTTTTTTTTAAAAAGAACTTGTGAAGCGTAGGCCTACAATTACTTCAACTGATAGTGTTGGTTGGTCGGCAATGATCATTGGTTACTGTTACTATAGTGTGTACATATATACATATATAAATAACATATGCACATTCATTAACCTCTGGCTAAAATACAAATATTTAAATGAAGTTTTATTTGATTTTTTTAAAAGTGAAACAAGAAATATAATAGACGTAAAAAGATATCTAGGCTTATTCCTACATACCTCTTATCATTTCGTTTCCTTCTTTTTATTATTCCGTCTAAATTTCATTTCATTTTTTTTTTTTTTTAAAGAAGGTATAAAATTACACGATTGCCATTTTCGGGACCTCACGTAAGCTTTATAAAGCTAACAGTTATGAACTAATCGAGACAATTTTACTGACATCGCTGATTTCCGTAACGAGTTCATTTGTATAGGCTACATGCAGAAGCCACTATTTAATTCAATCCCTTTTTTCTTTTTGTCATAACTATATGAACAGTATAAATGAGTTATCCTTATCAGACGTTGTGATCTATTACCTTACAAAAGTGGACTGTTTCTTATTAATATTAAATTAAATAGGCAAAGAAGTTTTGATCGGATTGGTACATCTTCAAAGATGTCTATTAAACCTATGTAACCTATGTACAGGTTCTGAGTACAGGTGGAGCACACTACTTAGACATTGGCAAAAGTAACATTTGAGTGCCAGAAAGTAAAAGTTCAGGATGTAAATTATATGATGTTGAAATAATATGGTGCCTCAAATTGGGAGATAATATATCTTACTGCAAAAAACAATTCCCATAATTGTTGATTTTTATAATAACAAGAGTAATTTGTGGCATTTTTAAACAAAAAAAGTAGGAAAAAATAGGTATTTTGAAGAAAAAGCAGGAAAAATAGGACAAAGCTAAACCAAGAAGTAGGAACACTGGACAGCCTGACATTCACTCACAGAAAATAGGCACACCCTCTGGGGCGCAACATTGCAAGTAAAACACACTCCTATGCAAGTGAAATTTTGATGTGGCGATTAAAATTTACAAAACACTTGTCTTTTGGCGAGCAAATTATTTTGTCAAACCTAGCTATCATTATGACATATATTTAATTTACAGTATCATTCAGATGACATGTTTTGATGATCAAAACTATAAGCATAAACGTTTGTGTTTTGGACTCGAGAGTTTCGTTCAGTTCGATGATCAAAATGTTTTGAATGCTTCATATACCACAATCGGACAGCCTTGTGACACATCAAAATGTTCCAATTGTAAACGAATTTCTGAAACACTGTAATAGAAAAATCAATCGCCACCGAGGGATACGAACCATGGTACCAGAGTGTAGCCTTCTACCAACTGAGCTAATAGGGAAATTCCCACTAGCTACTGCACTTTATATTAATACTACTACAACACTTTAAAACTATCTTTGATTTTTCAGTAGAAGCACTTTATACTAATACTACTACATACTCCCCCCTCAAGTGAAGCTACGTCCCGGAGGTGTGGGCCATGGGCAGTTGAACTGTTATGGGTCCTGAATGTGTTATAATTGTATTATTGTGTAAAGAACACACCCAGTCCATATGTTGGCTCCAAATGTAACAGCAAAATCAATCGTCACTGAGGGTTACGAACCATGGACTCTCGGTACCAGAGTGTAGCGTTCTACCAACTGAGCTAATAAGGAAATTCCCACTAGCTACTGCACTTTATATTAATACTATTACAATACTTTAAAACTATCTCTGATTTTTCAATTTATATAAACAATAATAAAAATTATAAATAATAATAAAAAATGATAATGCTCTCCTTTAAAATAAAGTGTTTTATAAGGTACACGATGAAAATGGTGTAGCAATTTAGATATATTTACAATGATAATATTCACTTGTTATATTTTCACTTCAAATTGATCTCGTGGGGAACACGTATTACTGATGATATAATGTTTTTTTAATTCTGCAAAATAGGGGATGGTGTTTAAAAATTATTACATTTATTTATATCCATATTAATACTTGATACGTTGCCTGGTGATGGCTAGTGAATTTTTTTCATTTACTAGCCAATTGGCGAGTGCATATAGTGATATTACAGTTTCAGTTTTAGTACCAAAAACAGAATATATAATTTGTTTTAGTATGTTGCTGCAAAGCAGGAGTGAATGATTGGAAATAATTTGTGAAATGTTCTTTATCAACTGTCTCCGTTTGGTTCAAACTTGCTACAATAAGGATTTATTTATTTTATTACTTTTGTTTTACAGAAGCTTGGTCACAGAACTATATACACTATCCTACATGTGGTACACAGCTACCGCTGTATTAACCGTTGTTGTTGTTGGACTCATAGTGAGCTTTATTACAGGCAAGTGATTAATAGTTCACTTAACCCTTATCATGTTGCAATGCTTTATCTGTTGATATTTTCCTCTCTTTTGTTTCTAACAAAAAGGGTAACAGGTTTGCCAGAAAATGATAATTATGTGTAAAGTGTTAAATAATGTCACATAGTGATGATGATTTACATGACCACATGTTATTAGCAGGATACAGATTTACACATTCTATGTGTGTCTTCAAAGTTGCATTCGTGAATGGCTGAAACCATTTTTGTTCACACCACCAGATGAGGGGTATGGGATTTTAGCATGGGAACATGTTCTCAAACACGCTCTTGCCTTTTTAAAATGTTTATCAATATAACTTTTGAATAAATGTTATATTACTGAAAGAATTATGCAACTCTTGAAAAAAGAAACAAAAACGAGGCTCATATAACACTTAAAGATCAACTTTGTAAGAAAGTTAAACGAGACAAAAAAAAAAATGTTTAGCCAATGTCAAATACCAGATAACATTACATATTTTCATTTCCGATAAAGGCTAATTCAATTTTATTTTTTAAAAATTAAAAATCCTGCATTAAAATTGCTTTTGAGCTAAAACGAAGAAGGAACAAGAATAGTAATAGAGAATGTAATTTTTCTCTTGAAGAGTACGTGACATAAGTTGTTTGCTTTGTAGGGTGTATATATGAAGATATTAAAATGATGTCACATATACAGCGTCCTTGTTGTTTGATAAAGTTTGAAAAGTTCAGCATAAGATATGCTCTGCAGCACTTACAATACATGAAAGCAAAAGTAGGAATAACACTTGTTATTGGGAAGACAAAGTATAGAGTAAAATAAATTTAAGCAGCAGATCTTATAGTTCATAATTTTATCATAAAGTTAACCTTTGATATTCTCAAAGCTCAGGAAACTACCAAACTGACTCCAAATTAAATGTCTGTTTTGCAGGTCACAATACACCTTCTAATTCAGACCCACATCTGTTTTGCCCTATATTTGATGTCATATTCCCATGGTTGCCAGAAAAGATCCTGAAACCTCTCCGTTTTGGTGTGGATTACAGTAAGTTGAGGAGGACAGATCGGAACCTAAAACAACACGAAGATGTGACTGAGGTGAAGATTTGGCTATTTCAGCTAAATACATGTATTCATCTTTGTTAACACATGCTATCACTCCATACATTGATAACAGTGCACCCAAGGTTTCGAAAAAAAAGGAATATTTGTTCAACAACATTTCAGCACCTTTTAAATAAGCATATTGTTACTTTGACATCAGGTTTAGATGGTAATAAAGGAAATCCACATAGGCTACTCCTACTAAAAGTGGCGAAATATCTTTTGTATATACTTTACCACAGACAGGAATGCATATATCATGACCTCTGATATACAAGTGGGGAGGCATAGGTTGGGATAGGAAAAACAAAAGAAAAGCAACAACTATGGGTCCCCCTTATAGGTAAATGATCCTACAGACTACCACACAAGCACTGTTTTATCCCTCCCCACACCCTGTGAAAATTGTAGGCCCATAGGTCAAATATTGTTAAAATAGCAACAGATTCAAAATTGTAGGTAAATCAATTGCAACGCTCATTACACTTATACTGGCCTCCTGTCTGGTGTCTCTTTTTGTTTTTTTCTTAGAATATTGTAATGCATGCCTGTTTCATAATTTGGCAAAATTATATCAACAGTCTGGAACATTTGGGTTTTTTTTAATTCAAAGACTAACATCAGCCCCAAGTTCAGCCAGCAAATCTTTTGCTAATGTTAAAATATTTGATTGGTTCTCGACATGGCCATTTAGTTTAGCGTGAAGTGCATAAACCAGTCTAGCAGACGTTTTTCTGTTCGGTCTGACTGAACTCGGTCCTGATGTAACAGGTTAAATATTACATAACTATCTGCTCACTTGAGGGCGGATTCAGTGGGATGGAGCAAAATGGCTGCACCCGTTATATATAACAGCATTCACATTTTTACCATTTTATTAACTGAATATGCCAATAATGTACATTACATTACATATCATTGGAATATGCAAATTCATTTACTCATACAAGATTGGAACCCAAAATCATCAAATTGATTGATAGCATTAAAAATATTGACACTATCTATTCCGCAGATTACTGTAAATTATTACTATTATTATTATTATAATTATTATTTTATTATTATTATTATAATCATTTTTTTTTTTTTAATTCCACATTTCAGGCTAACAATGATAAAGTCAATCTGGCAACAACACCAAAAACCTATTTTGGTGAAAACAAAGAATATGACACAGCTGAGACAGACACCAGTGGGATATCTGAAAATGAACAAACTAAAACTAAACCATCGACTATGATGAACCAAAGTTTCAGCATGGAATCTATGGATCTGAACAAAGAGATGGAATCAACACATTTGTGAGGAGCAAGCTCAACTAGTAGTAGAGCGGCGAGTGCCACTTTTTGTTTTGTTGATTTAATGACCCCAAAAATCATACAGCTATATTATAGCTACGTTGGACCTCATTTTTCACAAAACACATTCATTTGAAAGGTTATTATGTCTAGTTTATCATAGGCCCCGATGTGGTGGCCAAATATAGTCACGTTTTTGGCCACATTTCCAAATAAATAGTTATATCTCCTTTTTTTCCCCTTTTAAAAATGATGGTAAATAATATTTTAATTCCAATAATCATGAAACATATATTCGCGGTGTTTTTAACTTTTTTTATTAACATAGTCATGACATTTTGTTTTTACCATAAAAAAATTCTGATCTTTTCTCATTTTCTTTTCTGAAATTGGATCCTAAACGTCATGTGGTTACATTGTAGTTCATGTAAAACGTTTTACATCTACTTTATTATAAACGCTGGTGTTGTGGCCAAAAGTGGTCATAATTTTGGGAATATCGGGTCACGTTACACAATATGTTTTTGTTAAAATACATAATTCAAATATTTTAGTGGGACTGATATAGCTTTAAATGTTGTAACAATTGTAGAGTACTAGGTTAGTTACACAAGCTAAAATAAAATGTAGATGTAACTTGAAAAATAAAAAATAAAAATAATAAAGTTGAGCACCGATGAGTCAATGTTGTTTGAGTTGATATTTTGTTTGTGTTCATATTAATCAGGCCCGTAGGAGCAGGTTTTTATTAAATGGGGGGGGGGGGGGGATGCAATCATTAGGGCTGTTATTAAGCAAAGCAGTAAGTGCTTTGCCTGAGGGTGCGTCTAGGGGGGGGGGGGGGGTCCATGAAGTTGTTTTAATTGGATGGCTTTAAATGCCTTTTCTTGGCATCTGAATTGCAAAATTGGCCATTTTTAAACAACAATATTTAATTATTTTAAGGATTAGTTTGCATAGTAATATTAACTAAGAATAACTGGCTTCGGTGATGTAGTCGTTATGCCATCGGCCTTCAAGCTGGTAGGTACTGGGTTTGTATTCCACCTGAGGCAATGGGGGAATTTTCATGCCAGTACCGGCTCCAACTCAGAGTGAGTGCACTGCTAGATTCAATGGGTAGGTGTAAGGCCACATACACATGGCATGCACTGCAGGTTCAGTGTAACCTGGGCTGGGGTGATACTGAGATGGCTCAACTGACAGCAAGTTTGGACCTGTCAAGTAGTCCCATACTAAAATGGAAATACTGTGGCTTCACAATTCATCTCATCATCATCATCCATGTCTGTAATGTCCGAAAAACAAAAAATGTCTTTGTCTCTGTGTTAAATGTTTGTGGCGTTTAAATATTATATATACATACATACACACACACACACACATACATATATATATATATATACACACACACACACACATGTATATATACATGTACATCTGTATAGATATAGATATACATGTATATATACATATATATGTAATATATATATATAGCAGAGATGGGGCGATTACATGACAAAAGTAATTGATTACAATTACAATTACTTTAGAATGTCACGATTATGATTACAAGATAATTGAAAGTAATCGATTACGAATGCGAATACATTGTCTAGCAATCATGATTACAATTATGATTACATTTCCAAACCTACACAAATGATGAAATGATGTTACCATCATAAAGTTATGCACTTTATTTTACAACCATACTGATTTCATTCATTGAAAGACATAATGGATAATTTTGGATTATTTATTAAATTATTTCAAACATTTATAAACGTATGTATGAGGGAATCAGTTTCCAAAATCAGATTTATTATTCTTAAATTTGGATTATTGACGAAAAGGTACCCATAACATATATATTTTGTTATATTATTGAAATAAGCATAATTAGTAATTGCAAACTGTCTGATCACTATTAATTTTTTTTTTTTTTATTGTTTGTAGAACGTATACCATTTAATACCATCCACAAATTAAAATAAATTATTATTTAAAAAAAATCTATAAATGAAGAAATAAAGAATGAAAGAAAAGAACAAACAGGTAAATAAATAATTAAATTGATATCTGCATACACATGCATGTGCACAAGTTGCTCATTGCATTTAATTGTTGACATTCTAAAAATAACTATTATTAATGAATCGATTTGCAGTCATGCTTGCTTAAAATTTGTGCCATATTACATGTATAAGGATCCAATTGTATCGGTGAAAATTACAAGTACACGTATCTTGGTCTGGGTGTGTTTATTTTGGTATCATTAGAAGCGCCGTGTTTAGTAGAATATCTATTAAAATCAGCTTTTGGGAATTTTTATCAGACATATTAGTATTTTAAAGGAAAATAAACCAAGGTTTATTGCGATAGACTACTTTCAACTGGGTGTTTACTTAATTAGTTACGTTATTGGTGGTTGTGTCTGCGACAGGGTGAGGATGACTACTCATGGAATCAAGCTTGATACGACTGGCTGGCTGCCCGTCTGCAGTCGTAACCACTAACAAAAGGAAAGAAGGTTTGCCACAGTACCATTGGTGGACTTTCACACCTGTGACAAAACGAGATATTGTCAAGCGTTTCGTAGTTGAATTCAGACCATGATAACGCTGTATATGCATTCACAGGAATGCAATTGTTTTATTATAAAAACAAATATATATATATATATATTATTGATTTTTTTTTACGGCAATGAATTAGGACACAAAACTGGTGCAGTGCCCTTTTATATATTGCTAGCTAGAACACTGTATTCATTCAAGTGGTTTTATAGTAAACGTAAACACGATAGATGCCATTATGTGAATGTGTGTCTTCATCCCCTGGGTAACATTCATTTGATAATCCAGACGTTATGATCCCCTGTTTCTCAAGGCAAATAATAGTTCTACTATGAGAGTAGTAGACAATGGGAGAACAGTTCTACTGACTGACCAGTACTGCTTCTAACTATAGGCACTGTTAATGGAGTTGATGCTAAACACATCTAAGTTTAGTCAATAATTATGAGTAATCATGAAAGTAATTGCTGATTACGATTACATTAGCAATGACATTCTCAACCAATGTAATCGATTACAATTACTGATTACGATTACCCCATCTCTGATACATGTATATATATATATATATTACCTAAGAATGTTTTTATTTAGATGGCCTTTAACGCACACGATCTGACCAGTTAAATGGGTGTCGGTGTCATTGATCAGGGTCTGAGATGTCTCTGGGTCCAGGGACATGCTCCCCAGGGCTGTAAACTGTTTTAATTGGATGGCTTTAAACATGATTTCTTAGCATCTGAATTGCAAAATTAGCAATTTTAAACCGTGATCAGTTGTTCCTTTGGAGTTTTATAACCGAATAATGTTTATTTTGAGGAGTTGAAACACGTTACTCTTAGATCTGAATAGCTAAATTTTGAATTTTAGCATTGACCACTGTCACTGGACACAGCTCTGAAACGGTTACTGCTCTGTTTCGCTTTTGCATAGTATTATTACAGAAGACTGGGCCTGTTGGGCTATTTTTCGTTCAAGCCAGTGCACCACGACTGGTATATCAAAGGCCGTAGTACATGCTATCCTGTCTAGGATGGTGCATATAAAAGATCCCTTGCTACTAATGGAAAAATGTAGTGGGTTTCGTTTCTAAAACTATATGTCAAAATTGCCAAATGTTTGACATCCAACAGCTGATGATCAAGAATCAATGTGCTCTAGTGGTGTTGTTAAACAAAACAAACTAACTTTTATTATATAAGAATGTTTTATTTATATGGACTTAACTGCACCATATGTCATCTGTTAAGTAGTTTTGGTTGTTAGTAAGACGTTTAGGAGAGGGTGTGAAGGCATGCTTCCCCAAGAACATTTTAAAATAGCTTAGCTTGAGAGAGAGAGAGAGAGAGAGAGAGAGAGAGAGAGAGAGAGAGAGAGAGAGAGAGAGAGAGAGAGAGAGAGAGAGAGAGAGAGAGAGAGAGAGAGAGAGAGAGAGAGAGAGAGAGGAGGGAGGGAGAGAGGGAGGGAGGGAGGGAGGGAGGGAGGGAGGGGGGGTCCCCATCTCTGGTATGACCAGTGGCTTGATTCACCTCAGCAGTGGGCTTTCATGGCATTTTTTCCACTGACAAGATAGCTCATACTTTGATGTACCAGTCACGGGGCACAAACTGGGATGGGGGGAAAACCCGTCTTTCATACCTCATGAGAGCAATGCAACTGAATTACACCCCGCTTTGAAACAGAAAGACACAGACAGACAGACACACAGAGACACAGACAGACAGACACACAGAGATACAGATAGAAATAAAAGTTTGTTTTCTTTAGTGACACCACTAGAGGACATTGATTTATTTATTGGTTATTGGATGGCAAACATTTGATAATTCTGATATATATTCTTAAAGGTAACCCGCTATATTTTTTATTAGTAACAAAGGATTATTTATATGCACTTTCCCACAGGCAGGACGAAAAATACATGGCAACTATTTCATAATCGGTACTTTTAAATTTGAATGAATATTAAATAAATTTTGGAAAGATACATTATATAAATGTAGCTGGGTACAAATACAACAAAATCAACACCTTCAAACTATAGATAACATTTAAGGCATTAATAAATTTGGGTACAAAAGTAAAATATGCTTAAATAAAAACATTTTTATTAAAAAAAATACCTTAAAACTCGTATAATTTTTACAGGTGATCTGTTGAATGAATAAGGAGACTTGAGATGGTCTAACATGAAATGGTCATAACAAAATACCACACATCTACTACATATATTAGTAACGTTTTACATTAAGCTACTAAGTCCTTTATACGTAACGTAATCAACTTAATAGATGACACCCTATTTTGCCATTTAAATTAAGAATTTTGCTAAATGACAAAAGTGAGAGATGTTTATGCGATTTATATAAATAGGAAACGTTTTAAACTATATCTTACTTTGCATATTTAGCATGGTTTCATAACAGAATTTTGTACCGAATCTTTACTGTGGTAACAAGTTTTTACATATGATCCATAATACTGATTCTAATGTCTGTAGCTTTTGTTATAATTTTCCAGAAACATGTATTTTTTAAGTGTGACCTAATTTATAATTGATAGAAAGAAGTAAAATAGGAATTGAAATAAACTGCAAAGATATTGGCATGTTTGACATGACTAATAAAAAAATAGAGGATGAGGTAGGATGAGGATTGTTTATGAGAATTCATAAATATAAAATCAGCTTCTAACAAGTGTACCAAATCAGTGGTTCAAGACTTCGGCTGTTTTGAAACGGATTCAAATTGGTGAAATAGTTTCAATCAGAGGTCAGAATCCCAGATCTAAATTGAACGCGTGCGTGCATGCGTGTGTCAGAATCCCAGATCTAAATTGAAACATGTACGTGCGTCAGAATCCCAGATCTAAATTGAAACACGTATGTGCGTGTGTGTGAGAATCCTAGATCTAAATTGAAACATGTATGTGCGTGTGTGTCAGAATCTCAGATCTAAATTGAAACACGTACGTGCGTGCGTGTGCCAGAATCCCAGATCTAAATTGAAACACGTACGTGCGCGTGTCAGAATCCCAAATCTAAATTGAAACACGTACATGCGTGTGTGTGTGTCAGAAACTGGATATGGTGTAGAGAACTAATGTGCATGTCAAATTAATGTTCAAGCACGCTTGTTATGAGCACAATTTCTGACATGCTTCAGAAACCGTATATACAAAGACAAGTACATGTAGTTGGGAGAGAATTTGGATAAAATAGTGGACTGTCTCGACATTAATAAATTAATTAAGTAAAAAATATAGTTTGTTCAAGTTGGTCCAAAATATTGTTTTTAAAATCATGTTATTTAATTATGCAGTTGTCAATAAAATTGAACATGTGTCCTGTAACACCCTAGTTGAAAAACCCATTTATACCATCACCTTATTACCGTAAGCAAAAGCTTGGCTAATGTGGGTTTCAAGCCTAACAATGTGGTCAGTGGTTTTATGCTTTTTATAAAAATTGATAATCAATTTACTGAATTCCAAATAATGGGTCAATCTGTAGTTTACCATTGCTTTGAGTTTTACAAACGTTAGAGATAAGGGTGATGGGTCTATAATTATTTGGGTTAAACTAAAGACTTAATTTTTTGTTTATCCCCCCCCCCCCCCCATTTATCTGAAATAATACCTTCTCTCCAAATTTGGTTCAAAGGATAAGAAAAACTTTCCAGTTTTAATAGGCATGAATTAAAAAACCAACTAAATTTGTTGGAGCCAATCAGTTCCTTTCATGAACTACATGATTATTCATTCATTCATACTTGTTTTTGTGCTTATATCTTATTAAAGTTCAAGCACGCTGTCCTGGACACACACCTCGGTTATGTGGGCTGTTAGTAGTGGTTAGTTGTTTGTTGTTAATGAAAGAGAAGTCAGTGTAGTGGTGTTATATCTACCCACTTCATCATTACAACCTGCTCTGGGTGGGAGCCGGTACAGGGATGTGAGCCTAGTATCTACTAGCCTCAAGTACATGATTAACATCTTGTGCTATCTTTATATACACAAGGGCCAGATGTAGCTCAGTGGTACAGCACTTGCCGGAGGTGTGATAGGCTGCAATATCAATCAACTCAGGATTTTTTCCCTTCCAAGCAAGTGCCCCATGACTGAAATTCAAAAGGCTGTGGTATGTACTATCCTGTTTATAGGAAAGGGCATATAAAAGATCCAATGTTTTACTGGTAGGAATAGCACATATTGTGGCCCATAAAAGGTGTTCAGTATAGCACACCTGTGAAATTTCTTCAACAAAAAATGATGTTTGTTCTTTAAAATATTATTAATTTATAATAAAACATACATTTTTGCTAGTAGTCTGGTATTGAAGTAGATATAATTAAATAGAATCTATTATACAATAAATTATTAAAACAATAATGAAATTGTGTGAAAATGCAAATGAGACTCGTAAAGGTATTATTTTACTATTTTAAAGTTGATATACCAGACCTTCACATCTGAGGAACGTGTCTGCACTTGTGAGCCCAACACACCTTAAATTGATCTCAGAAGTGTTTTTAGTGTCCACCTAAAATATAGTTACCACACATATACCATTCCAACTAGCCTGTGTTTCAATATCATTATACGGTTTCACTGTGTGATATTCAAAATGTCTTTTTATCAATATGTGCAAGCTTTACTCCAATTTTCCGCATGAAACACAAGTCACTCACCTAGAGGTTATGAGGAGACTGATTTATCACTCGCCTGATATTTCCAAACATGAAGAACTGGTATCCAGTTGTAAATACAAGTAGTTCATTTCAGCAGAATTAATATGACTTTAATATTTAAAGTTTGACTGTGCCAAAAATTATTACTGGTATGTTGAAAAAGTACGGGGACTGCAATATTTTCTCTGTTTATAATTACTTCAAATATAAGTTCATGTTGTTAATGGTAGACATGTGAACACTTATGGAACATCCCATCTAAAACTTTATCTCCCTCAAAGATCAGTCCAATTGACCAGCAATTCTTGAATTGTACATTTCATCACAGCAAAATTAGCTTGCCGGATAAAAGGAAATTTACTGTGGAAAACTACCAGGATGTACAGTAAAAACATGGTGTTTTGATCAGTTGATCCACAAACTGCTACTGGTCGAACATATTCTTTGTCAAATGAAAACACAGAGAATGCAACAAAGGCACTTTGTAAATTACACAGTAATTATTAAAATAAAGGTAACTTCTTTCTAATATGTTGAAGAGAACATCAGATTTATGGATAACTGATCTCGAATACATGTAGGTTAGCATTCAAGATAAAGTACAAATACCAGTGTCTGATAATTAGTATGTGTGAAGTGATAAACATTGCACACACACACCCACAATGGAATGTAACTTTGGATGTTATGGATTGCCCAGCTTGAAATTTTAAAGCAATCTTCTGCAATATATGAGGTATATCTAGTAGAGTTTTGAAAAAATTGGTAACAATATACTTTAGGGGGGTCACAGTCAAAGGTCATGTTGAATTATAACTTTCCGGGGGTTGATTTTTTGAGGTTTGGTGAATATTAATATTTATTTCACTATTAAAGACCTTTAAAAAAACATTTGAATTTTTTTTTTAACCTATAATAGTAAAAACGTTAGAGCCTTTTTAAAATGAGTTCAAAGTTCAACAACCTGTATCTCAAATTTTAATAAGAGTGAGAAGTCTAAAGTTTTGGTTCAGATATTTCTCATGGACTACTATAAGTGTACCAAATTTCATTGAAATCCAAGATTGATTTGACATAGAATGCCACTATAATAACATTTTTGAAGCCCCACCTTCATAGGTATGAATAATGTAAGAACTTAATTTTCTCTAATTTGACCCTTAATGACATTAAATGACCTCAAATTAACCTTTAAAGGTCAACATTGTGTGTGTCCCTATCCTCACCACAAACCTTACCCTATAGAGACAACATTAGGCATGGGTATCCATTTATAAAAACTATGACATCCAAACTATTTTCAAAGGCTATTTGCTATAGCATGTCTGGAAGTAGACGTTTTTTTTAAATGGGTAAAATTTTCTCTTTTGGGCCACACCCATTAGGTCCCTGAAGTGTTACTTTTCTGTTGCTTTCATGTACCATAATATATTCAATAAAAGAATTGAATACATGCTTCAGACACAAAATTCACACTAAATACAAAATAACACTTAAAAAACAAACAAATACAATACACAGTCAAACCATACTATCACAAAAGTAACAAATTTATTAGACTTATTATTTTCTCAAGGTCACAATTCTGAATGCTGTATTGCTTTATCCACTATTTTTTTAAGATCTGTATGAAGTTTCTTCACCTGAAAAAAAGAAGAAGAAAGTCACAAAAACATAATTTTAACAACTATAAAAACAAGTGTTGGCTATCACGCATAGCTACCACTTTATACAATCTTGTAGCCCATATTAATGATATTTTCAGCAAAAACACTATGAAATGTGTCTGAATAGTACTCTTTCAAAATGATGTTATGCACAAAGTGACAATGCAAGAGTCAGAATGTGTGTATTGTAAAAAATATTAGTGTCTCTTTTAAAAATATTTACATATCTTTATAACATGAAATTTATCCGACCAACCTCTTTCTTACATGTATATAATATTATATGGTAATATTACATACACATTTCTTGTTGAATAATAAAAGTAAATTAGGTTAAACCCGTGATTGGTTCACAACTGTATTATGTAAGTTATATGTACTGAGTTTTAAATGGAGGCAAGTTTTGCAGAGCTAAGATTTTAGAAGCCATTAATTTAAGATGTATCCATTACATAGGGTAAATTGATTGTGAGTTGGACAACTTTGAAGCTGTATTTTGGGCATTTTATACTATTAAAAATGTCTAAGAATTACATGTGTTTTTGACCAAAGTTAGATTTTAATCCAGATTTTGAAATACTGGATCAGACTATTCCACCATATACAGGTGGTTTAGTTCCTGGTTTCATCCTCATGGACATCAATGCATGGTCACTAGAGGTAAGGGTCGCAATACCTATTTTTTCATATCAATCATCAATAATTAAACTGCATGTTTAGGGCAAGTTTATAAAACATGATAACCTTACAGGGATGTGATTTTGCATCTTTTTATCCGATTTCAACTTTCTTTTGCGTAAAATAATTTTCACAAAATGGACTGGATTTGATTGGAAATGTTAAAAAATTACCTTTATGTAGGCATTGTAGAGAGATTTCAGCTTTTAAGAGATATTTTCAGCTTTTATTTTAAAATAGGTATCACATCACTGTCTTACTGAAAATTTAAGACATGACACAAACTGTATTACAGGATAGTTTTATTGTCACCTGACAATAAAATGAAATTAAAATGTTTCAAAATACAAATGAATGTAACATGTTTGTTCAATGCAGTTCAATGGAATTTCAGGTTTTTCTTGAGGAAAATCAACTTGTTAACATGTTTAGGTTTTTGTGCAGACCGCTGGGCAGTTACAACATCCCCTACTGTAGTGAAAACCCTTTCAGATGGTACAGACGCAGAGGGAACACACGGATAGTTTTTGGCAACTGTAGCAAGCATAGGAAAGTACACTGAATTTGTCTTCCACCATAGTAAAGGACAGCTTAGTAAATTTCATAAACAAAAAATAAACCTATGGTGCATCGAGGACTATTAATAGACACCTAAAATCCTGGGGAATTGAAGCAACTGAAAGTTAAAATTACATTTTCATTCCTCTACTGATGTAAGTTTGTAAGTTCATAAATTTCTGCTTCAACTTTTTTACAAAAAATTATTAAAACATGAATGTAGTGTATTGTATCGTGATACAGCTGTCCTGAATCGATGTATCATATCGTGGCCCTCTTATCGCGATACAATACTGTATCGCCATATCGTTACAGCTTTAATGGCCACAACATGGTAGGATCCTTAATGACTATCATCAACAAACAAAGCATAGTGCGAATGAGTGGCCACCTTGGTTCAATGTAATGTGTGCAGAACATGCTACAAGGTGGCCATTCAAACCGGTATGTTCAGACTCTGCAGGAGTTGCTCTTTTTGAGGAATGAAATATGATATTCTCTCATCCTCAGGTATATGGGACAGAGCTACCCCATAAAAGAAAGCTATGTAAGAAATTTCTATCTTACATGGGATATCATGCGCTTGCATTTAACAAGATGTTGTTGGTAATATATGACGTCATATTAATGTGAGATGGTGACGTGAGGTCATTAGACACAGTTTTAAATTAATATTTTGTTATTAAAACCTTCATTTTAAAAGATATCTAATTACTTTAACATGAAACAAACATGGCAAATATGATAGTGTAGTTTATTTATGATAAAATGGTCAAATAAAAGTTACTTGTTCAGCTATCTTTGTCTGTTAGTGTAAAATAATGGTTTATTTACCGAATGAATGAGAGAAAAAGATTCCATCATATGTGGTCATGTGGGATAGAAAGAGTACACCCTCGGCAAGCCTTGTCCCAGGTCAAAATTTTCACCACCTCGAGTGTACTTTTTCTATCCCACATGATGGAGTCTTATATTCCATGTAGTTCAAATACTGATTAGAAGTGTAAGAAATTACAGGGTATATATATTCAAAACTTTGCTAAGTTTAATTTCAGAATGTGTAATGTTTAACCAT
This sequence comes from Gigantopelta aegis, assembly GCF_016097555.1. Lineage (NCBI taxonomy): Eukaryota > Metazoa > Mollusca > Gastropoda > Neomphalida > Peltospiridae > Gigantopelta > Gigantopelta aegis. The sequence goes on from NC_054706.1 coordinate 41,845,414, forward strand.
GAAACCAATGGGCAGTTTGCATAAAGCACAAGCACATACATATTACTGAATTACTGATTGTCATTTATTTTCTTGAACTGAAATCCAGGGCTTCTAGAAGTAAAAAAAATCCACTAACCGTGGGACCGGTGAATTTTAAAATTCACTATTGCCATGATTAAATATCCAGAAACCTACTTTTGTATGTATATCAAGGGTTCCAGAATCTAAAAAAAAAAATCACTTCCCATACTAACCAGTGGATTAAAACATTCATTGGTCATGCTTAAAAATTCACTTTCTAAATTTGAATCACTGATAAAAATATTAAATAGAGGATTCGTCACGAGTATTTTTAATATGTAAAATATCAACCGAGTCTATGTTAATCAGTATTTGTTGAGGCTCTGCTGAGACAAATACCGATTAACTAGACGAGGTTGATATTTTACATATTGAAAAACATGAGTATAGTGAATTCTATTTATCCTATAACACTTCTAAAATAACATTTTAATTAATTTTTTAGTAAATCACAGTACTAAAGTCGCCGCCATCGATAATATGATATCACAATTAGTACAGATTAGTTTGATGTCAAATCTTTGAAAATGTTACAATTAGGTACACGGGTCTTGTTGGCTTGTCACTTTACACAACAGATGGGAGGATTAGTCAGTGGCTACTTTTATTAGTTGGTCTAGAAAAATATGCTTTATCAGTTTAAAATAATGTTATCTTGTACAACATTTAACAGCATTAAACTATAAATTAATAATTAAAGTCACCCCAGCACAAACAAATAATTGTCTATTGGAACGAAACAAAGGTAATGAATGAAATTAAACATTGAACAAATGCTAGCTTTGTTAAGTACTTATAAATTGGTATCTGAAAAAGCACTTGCCTTCCCCACCAACCTTCTCCTCCCCCCTACCCGAGAAAAAAAAAAGAGAAAAAAAGAAGAAGAAATATGTGAGCAAAAATTGTATGACAGTTGAAAAGGCTTATAGTATAATACTCCCACCCACAAACTAGAAATAAAATGAGAAATAAAATGGAAACCAATTTTTTTTAATGTAGGTACATTGTTTTTAAATTTGAGTTATTTCATCTTATAATGCACTTGAAAATAAATTCTTGCAAGTTTTGCTTTTTATATTATAAATAATAATTTTTTTAAATAATAAATATATAAAAAAACAAAAAAATTTGTTTGAAGTTTGCACAAATATATGATTATGTGCAACCTTAAAAGACTGGTCATAGTTTGCATGATTGTGCCTGCACTGTGTTAGAGTAACAACTGTTTTGAAGCCAGTGATTACAGGAAAATGTGGTGGCAAACTCTCATGGGAACGTTTTGTTTACTTGGACTTAGGAACATTCCCGAGTTTGCTACATTGTAAGATGTTTCTGACTAATAAAATATGTCTACGATTAAACTTACATATTAAATATATTTTCTTTTTTAAAATATCAGTGTCTGTATATTCAATGTGTTTCTGGTCGTCTTAATATTTGTAAGAAACCCAAACTGGATTTTGTCTTGAAATAATTTCGTATGTACGAAAAAATAGTTTTTAGGAAATAAAATGAAATTTAACCTAGTACAAATATTAGAACGATCAGAAACACGTTTAATATACAGCCACTAATATTTTATGCAGAAAAATATATTTGATATGTAATTACAGTCATAAAAAAGTCTCTGTTAATCGATAACATCTTAAAAATTGCAGCAAACTCAGGAATGTCCCTTTAATAAAATTACATCAGTAGGTATATTCATTTTAGGGATGTGGGCACAGATTACTAGTGACCATATATTCATGAGTGAACTGTTGCGTATGAAAGGAAATCAAAAGAATTGACTAGTAGATCCTTTTTAAAAAATTTGTGCATTTCGACTAATTGAAAGTAGCCACGCATGCAGGATGTATTTTGTTTAGGCTATTTCATTAAATGTCTTGCCATATTAACAAATAACATTGCACTTCTTTCATGTTTTACACGTTAATAAAGCAGTAAATGATTAATCCTCACATATAAATTTTATTTCTGTCACCTTAATTGATTTAAACATAGAAACTGCGGAAATATGTGCAGTTTCATTTACAAAATCTATGTGAAAAATGTCAAAAACTAAAAAAGGTAAATCGACAATGTATTACGCTCTAAAGAGTAGATTACAACAGTAAAAATAAAAATTCTTGACTTACACTTATTTTCGTATTTTAAAAATAAAAAAACTGTCTGAAAAGGGCAGGATTTAACATTAAAAATCCCAATTCCCCCGGAAGTAATTCAATATTATGACACTTTTAGATAGGCAGTAGAAATTAAATCTAGAATTTCATGAGTTTTTACTCGTAAATTTCATAGAAACTGACATACAGTACGAAATTTATGACAGAGGCCAATACACATCATTTTTTAATACAACCAATCCCCCCCTGACGGACCTAACTATCTTCCAAATTTCACTTATATGGGCCCAGAAAGTTTTTTTTACAAAAGGGCCAACCTTTGCAATTAAGGCCAATACACACAACCAATGACATCATTTTTTTAATACAATCAACCCGCCTGAAGTACCCAACAGCTAAATCAGCACAGAACCATTCTTACAAGATAACACAACAGAGGTGACATAAAAATAAAATAAATAATAAAAATAATCCCACCAAAAACGATAGGTTCCCCAGCCTTGGCTTGCGGAAACTAATAATAATCCCAGCTAAAACAATAGGTTCCCCAGCCTTGGCTTGCGGAAACTAATAATAATCCCAGCTAAAACAATAGGTTCCCCAGCCTTGGCTTGCAGAAACTAATAATAATCCCAGCTAAAACAATAGGTTCCCCAGCCTTGGCTTGCGGAAACTAATAATAATCCCAGCTAAAACAATAGGTTCCCCAGCCTTGGCTTGCAGAAACTAATAATAATCCCACCAAAAACAATCCGAAAAGGCTTGGAAACTTAATAAATATAACCGCATGCGGAAATGACGGATTTCTAAGCTATAATAGCTGTACATTGTTCAGACATATTTATATGTTAATTAGTTATAGCAATAATTACCCACCCACCAACATACACGCACACACTGTCACCTATTACTCATAGTTGTATGTTAGTTAATTACAGCAATACTCCCCCACTCCAAACCACACACACACACTATTACCTAACCAAGTACCAAATTTCAGCCAAATCAGCCCAGAACTTCATTTACAAATAACAATACTTTTTTTTTTTAAACCACAGGTAACTGCTCCTTTAAGACTAGTTACAGCTGTTGATGACTGACCTCTTATTATTGCCCAGTTCAACAGCCCTTGGCCATACCATTGAAGTAATCACATATCCAAAATGTATTGTGGTTAGGCTATTTCATTAAATGTCTTCCCATATTAACAAATAACATTGCACTTCTTTCATGTTTTACACGTTAACAGTTAATAAAGCAGTAAATGAAAAATCCTAACATATAAATTTTATTTCTGTCTACTTCATAGATTTAAAGATACAAACTGTGCAAATATGTGCAGTTTTCATTTACAAAATCTATCTGAAAAATTTCACAAATTAAAAAATGTAAATCGACAGTTTATTACGCTCTAAAGAAAGAAAGAAATATTTTATTTAATGACGCACTCAACACATTTTAGTTACGGTTATATGGCGTCAGGATCACACAGATTTTGAGAGGAAACCCGCTGTCGCCACTACATGGGCTACTCTTTCTGATTAGCAGCAAGGGATCTTTTATTTGCGCTTCCCACAGGCAGGATAGCACAAACCATGACCTTTGTTGAACCAGTTATGGATCACTGGTCGGTGCAAGTGGTTTACACCTACCCATTTAGCCTTGTGGAGCACTCACTCAGGGTTTGGAGTCGGTATCTGGATTAAAAATCCCATGCCTCAACTGGGATCCGAACCAACCTGTAGACCGATGGCCTAATCATGACGCCACCGAGGCCGGTACACTCTAAAGAGTAGATTACAACAGTGAAAGCAATATTGTTGTAACTTTGGGTTTTAAAAATGAAAAAACCCCTGCTTGAAACGGGACAAACAATAGGTTCCCAAGCCAAGGCCGAGAACCTATAAAAAATAAAAACATGATTTGCTGGTTTGAAGGCAAACATTTAACCCAATACACTTATTTTTGCTTGAAATGTAAGCGAAATAAAAAACAAATCGTGAGGAAAGGCCTGGTGTGTGCATGTTTAAGAAGTCATAATAGGCACTTTTGGGGCTTTTGAGATGGAAACAATGTGAGAACCAACTTTGCCAATGTCAGATAGTGCACTGACAATTTATAAATGTTTAATTTGTTCTAATTTAGTATATATTCATTGAAAGAAATTGTTAAAATGATTTATAAGTTTAAGAACAAATAAATATTCCCATTGTTAGCAATTTAACAATCAATGAACAAACCTTAAGTGCATAATGTTTTTCTTTTTCTTCCAACTCTAGATGCTTATCTTCAAGCTCTCGGTCCTTGCCTACATCTTTCAACGACTGCTTTGAGTAATAAACCTGTTCTTTGATATATTCGTATTTTGTAATTCTGTGTTCAAAATGTTTCAACTCCATCTAGAAGTAAAAATAACAAATGTGAACTTTATAAACATGGTACAAACTTTACAAAATTATCAATGTCACAACTGTAAACAAGTAGCAGGAACAGAAAATAAAATAATGTATAAATTTACAACTAACAATTGAAATTGTTATAGTCCATTTCAATAATAAAAAAAAGAATTCCACGAAATTAAATGTCCCACATGCCATAAACTAAGTACAAAAATTTAATTAATTAATTTTTAATTCTTTTGACATGCAATGCGATAACAACTACTAAACATGTTTCATCGATCTAAGACTCACAGTTTGTGTTAAATGGACCCAAATGCAAAACTTTAATGTTCAGCTAAATGCAAAAGTATATTAATTTTTTCTTTTTTTTCCGCATGCATTGTGATGAACATCTATAGGAACAACTATAAACCCAGTTTCAATGATGTAGGACTTATTGTTTGTGAGAAATGATCGAAACACAAAACTTTAATGTTGAGCAAAAAAGCAAATGTAATTAGTTTCATATGCTTTGTGATGAACATCCATAGGTTCAACTATAAACCAAGTTTCACTGATCTAGGACTTATACTTTATAATGTTAAACTTTAATGCAAAAGTTGACACCATTGCCTCTGCTGTTAAAATAATACCTATATCTCACCTTTTTACTTTGTGAGACAAAAAGGGACCAGATGAATTGGCATATAACTCTATAATGAATAACGTTAAAATTCATATCAAAACATCTTATATTTTAAACCAATACCAACTTGCAAAACTTTTTTTTGTTTAAAATCTGTCAAAATCTAAGTTTCTTTACAAATGACCATCAAACTACAGGTTGAACCTCTAATTTTGATACAGGGATAAAGGCAGCTGATGGAACAGCCATGGTGAAACACCTCAATTCTGCCTTAAGTCTCTGTGTACTGTATCATCTATTACTTCTGGCAAAACTGCATACTTGGCCGTTTCAGCATTTTGTCTTCACCCCTGTATTAAAAATGAGCTTTAATTTATACAATTTGATGATAATTTGTTAAGAAACGTCTTTATTTCTATAAATGTTTTTTGCAAAACATGTTATGAGTTGAAAATAATATGTTTGCATATTAATTTTACCTTTAAATAGTATATAGCAAGGCAATTCATCAGTTCTTTTGTTCTGTAAACGGAGTAAAGGGGAGGAGCTCACTTTCTCTCATCCTCAGGTATATGGGACAGAGCTATCCCATGAAAGAAAGCTATGTAAGAAATTTCTATCCCACATGGGATATCACATGCTTGTGTTTAATATGATGTTGTTTGTAATGTGACATCATATTAAAGCGAGATGTTGAAGTGAAGTCATCAGACAATTTTAAATCAATATTTTGTTATTACAACCTACATTATAATAGCTATCTTGTTAACTTGTGTGGTGTTAAATTATATTTAACACATGAAACAAACATGGCAAATACGATAATGTAGTTTATTTATGATAAAATGGTCAAATAAAAGTTACTTTTTCAGGCATCTTTATCTGTTCGTGTACAACAATAGTTTATTTACTGAATGGATGAGAAAAAATTCTTCCATCATGTGGTCATGTGGGATAGAAAAAGTACACCTCAGGTGGTGGAACTTTCGACATGGAATGAGGCTTATATTCTTCACCTCAGATTTATAATAGAAAAGCTCATTTAACATGTCCCAGTAAGTGTGTGAGAGGATCTATACAATTCAAGCCTTAAACAGGGAGCATGCCCTGGTCCAGCAGCTTGTGCATCGATTTTGACCTGTAATGCTTCAACCTTTCTAATTCTTTAAAACTTCCTGCGTACGATGTGTACCAGAACTAATGTCTCACTGCTCAGATGCCCTATGACATTTTGAGTTCAAATCAGGTTATTTGGCTATATACCAGTTAGGAATGGATTTTTGGTATCAAACCCTGTATTTTGGGTATCAATGGACATGGAAATAATATTTTAAAGATGATTTGGTGAACATTTTACCCAGTTTAAAAAACTTGGAGTAGACGAAGTGTTTTCTCTTTTAAGAATACTTCACCTGACCTAAAACAAATGCATATTCCCCTAAGAAATATTAGACTGGTATGAACATTCTTACAGCCAATGGGATGGCCTAAAAATCTTCCAATGAGTATACTCTGCTTCCTGTTCCAGTCACGTGACTGGAACTTCCTTCATTCCCCTGAGTGGGAAAGCTGGGTGGGTATAAACCCTTGAGGTCAGGTGAAGTTTTCTTAAAAGAAAAAACACTCTAAGTTTTCTTCATTTCTTTTCTACTTCACCTGACCTCAAACAAATGCAGCATTCAACAGTAGGTGGCGGGTTTCATGCTCAGAGAATGTATTCGTCTTCTTTCCATGGAAGATTAGGCCATGGTTTGTGAGAACCAAGAACAGGCCATTCATTATTACAGGGTTCTCACAGAGTGGGTAGGCGTAGCCACCGAGGATGCTGGTGTTAGGTAACCAACCATACAACTGGAGTTAATAAAAACAACATAATGTGTACATCCATCATAACACTGAACTAAACAGCCCCAGGTTAGTAAAAGAAGTTTCTGTTAGTCCAACAGGGTGGAAACATGTTGCCGATGTGCTGTGCTAAAGGTAGTACTAAACCAAATAACTTCCGGCTGGGTCAAAGTTTGAGGTGCACCCAACTTTTGATAGAGAAGTGAACACCACAAGTCCTGTGATTGGTTATAAATGTGAGTGTGTTGGTTGTAAAAAATAGTAGTTTCATCTGGATAAAAAAAATATGCAATTTTATTTCATCTAGTACCAATGTGTCAAGTAGCCTTGTGCTTGAAACATGTATGGGATACCTGTAAAAAAAAGTACTCGAATTTTGTGCGGAACTAGGGTAGTCATAGACGCTACCTGTGATCTCAGAAACAAGCAGCTTGACCCCCAATTTTTTCTGATTCACTTTAAGTGTGAGGGGTGGTAGTATTTATATCCATGGCATTTATGTTGATTGATAAGCTGCAGGTAGGAGTTTTAGCCACATATGTTACTATTGTCGTCTATGGGATTTGCTTTGGTAGTATACACCCTAAAAGGCTAATGTTATCCTAACAAAAGTCCTGTCAGAAGAGCTGGAGTCAGCTTCCGACCATGGCAATTTTGACTGGTGTTGGACACACTGAAAGCGTAAGGATGCAATCGTTTATCAGAGTCAAGTCAAGTGGCAGGCGAAGGTCCAAAGAGTGACAGCAATCCATGATTAGCAGGCTGCAGTCATCGTCTAAACAGTTTCCCTGTAAGTCAACCACAAGGCCCAAAAGGCTTGAGATGATTGTTGAATCGGAAAAAGGGCTATCGCTTGCAAGTTGATGATTTTCATGTTTTAGGCTGATTAGGAGACCTGAATGGGACCCTTCCGCTTCAGTGCTTCCTGAGTTGGAATAAACTGTAGGGCTTTGACCGTTGCTGATGACTGTTGTGCTTTGTCACTATCTGCTACCACCTCGAATACCTTGCCGGCAAACAGGTCGTTAGCCAACCAAGGCTGCGCCAACAAATCTCGCTTGTGACTGGAATCCACATTGGAATGCTTCAGGAGCATCAATCGATGTTGCTGGGTCATCAGAGCCAACATATGGTTGAAGTCATGTATGGCAACATGTTTGCTGATTACTGAAGCAACGCATAGTCCTTGATGTCCTTAATCTGCAAGGCCAGTGCTGCTAGGAATATGTCTAGGTAAGACAGGACAAACAGCATCAGTGGAATCCATCGACATAACTGTCTTCTCGGAGAAACTCCACAGTTGATGTATGTTTCCCCAGAGGGTTGATGTCGTGGTCATCATTGCTGGGAGTGACATCCTTGAAAGGCATGTTGAAGACAGCATAAGCTGAAAATGACTAGTGCGGAAAGGACACCGATGCCAGTGTGTCCCGGAAGATACTGTCCAGTTTCGTCGCCATACTGGAAATCAGCAAACCTGCCATGATAGACCATATCACATCATCATCAGGCATGGCATCAGTTGCAATCATGGGCACAGGACCCTTGTGACAAGGTGCCAGCTGTCTAGGCAAAGACAGACTAAAATCATAGACCACAGCTAAGCAGTCCCTCGTTGTCGTCCTGTTGGCCGCATGAGTATCTTCCACCAACATAATGTATGTTGAAACATCCTTGGAAAGTCCCGCAGTAGCCGAGCACAAGTTAAGGTCAAAGGAAGGCTGGTTGTCGATACTTCTTGATCAGTGTCGCTGCTCTGTCCGAACCACGGATGACCATGGAGAATGGCTGTGGTCTTGGAATGGTGGCTGGAGTGATGACTTGCACCCTGGCAACCCCTGTCTCTTGACGAGTGGGCAGACTGTTGAGCTGGAGTCGCTGCAGAAACCGTAGATGATGCTGATTTAGGCACCGTCATGGAAGCTGGCATGGGAGCCGTGGAAGACTCCAAGTGGATTGTCTCCACCAGTGCTGAAGTAATTATAGCAGATGCAGGAACAGGAGTGGGAGCCTTGCTAGCGGTTATGGCATCGAAGGTTTCTTTCATCATGGCCGGCAGGATATGTTTCAATATCTCAGCCACAGAGTCCGCGATGGAAGCCTGGAATGTAGACACGAGCGCAGCAGAGAAAGACTCAGACACCCATTCCGTCTTCTTGGCCCGAACGGCCACCACCTGGAGATAAGTATCAAACTCGACACCTCCTAACGGCAGCCAAAGTATACACGCACATCTGGAGGCCAAGTCACATGGAGTGCAATACCCAGGACAAAGTTTGTGCGGTCCCCCACCCCCCACTGCCATGAACTTCTTACATTTCAAGCACGCTCTAACCACTCGAGTAGTGCTAGTATCTGACATAGTTGTAACCAATATGTAATGATAAAGAACAACATAAGTCTGCACAAATTCTGGTAAATAGCGATCTCGCGACCAGTAACAAGAAACAGTGTCATCCAGAATAGGCCTATAGCGTAATGATGTTTGCTTATTTTAATAATTACGGTTATTAATTTTAATGGCATGTGTTCAACATGTCATTCTAACTTTGTAAAGTCTGAACCAAAGTAATAAAAACTGACTGACAATGTGTGTTAATTTCAATACACATGCTAGTTTAGGGCCAAACGACAAGTAGGTTTATCCCAAGCTGTCAGTGTTAATACAGGTCACACTTTTTAGTCAGCTGAGACCTCACGTGTCAAGAGACATCGTTGCGGACATTAAACAATAAGATTACATGCAAGTAAATCTTGATGTTAATTTGTGAAAAACAACAGTTGTTCGCATCAATGAATATTTAACTGCAGTTTCATTTATTTCCCTTGTCTTTGTTAATTTTGCACACATGGTCAAGAGCATGCATGCAAATCACAATCACGAGAAATGAACATGCAGTATTTATACAAATTGCAGTTAAAACATACACTAAATAAAATTTATTTACAATAATCATGACATTTGTGAGATAAAAAAAGAAAGAAGGAAAATCCTGATGGCTCAGATTAAACTGGAGTAAAAAGCAAAGATGTCCAAACCAAATCAGCGAAGGAGAAAGAGTTACAGTCACATGACCAGAACGGAACAGGAAGAAAGACTCATCGGTAGATTTTTAGGCCATCCCATTGGCTGTTGGGATGTTCGGACCAGACTAATATCCTCAGGGAAATATGCCATTGTTTGAGGTCAGGTAAAGTAGAAAAGAAAAGATAAATAAATGATTATTTCCTTTGTAAAAATGGAAACATGGGTCTTCGTTACACACTTGTTACACTACCAAGGAACCCTACTTTCCTCTAAAACTGCTTAAATGTTTGGCGTTTAAACATAAGTCCATACACATAAAATCTCAAGAATTGACCACAAGTTATCTCTTTTTTTGTCATTACTAGAATATCATATAAAACTTCCAATACCATATTCCAGGTAAGCCCATGCAAAACAAGGTTCATGGCTTGCTATGGCATAAAAAAACAACAATTTAACACCACCACCAGAGCACCTTGATTTATGAATCACTGGCTAATGGAGGTCAAACATTTGGCAATTGCGACACATATTCTCAAAGATTATGACTGCTAAACATTATCTTGTTCTAGGTGTAGATTATTTTTCAAGAATTAACAGCTGTGAAACAATACAATTTGAACTTTTTATGATTTCAGGTCAGGGATTCAAACCCACTATGACAGAACATATTCAATGTAAACAAGTACAACGCATTAGTCGATGAGGCCAGACATATGCATCATCAAATTAACATGTAATTTAAGCCTTATAAACCTGATTCTAGTGATAGTAATGTATTCTGGTGGAACACAGTGAAGATTGTCAGAAACAAAATTTTAAATTAGAGATTACACGTTTAGCATGTGCATCACGTTTAATGCCGGCCATCCACTGCCAAGGATTTTCTGACCAAATCTTTCAGGTTAGGTCCAAAAGCATCCTATCATTTTGGGTTATTAGTAGTATTTTTGTGATTTTAACCAATATTTTCATTAAAAAAGATCAAATAGAATTTAATTTAGCAGTCATAAAAATTTTTTAATGAATAACGGACAAGTTATGTGGTCAGTGTGTGTTTTGAATAGATGGTTTTAAATACTTGCGGGATGTCACTTGAATTTTGTAAATCTATATAAAAAAAACGTGGGAAACATTGTCTTTACCAGAATATTTCAAAATTTATTGATTTGTCAATCAAGGTCTGGCAGACTAGTAGAAATTTTGTCGGGCTGGTAAATTTTTGTTGGTTTTGGTTCAGTGGGCTGGTGAAAATATTTTCCATTTCAGCACTCCTACTACCCAGTGTTCGAGATTCAAAATTTTGGGCAGTATCCCAGTTGGATTCTAACATTTCAAAATCTGGTATCCCACCTGAGAATTGAGTATCCCACTTAAACGAAATTCATAAATAACATCATAACAAACTTGGACGACACTGTTCTCGTTCCCAGTCTATTTCTACGCCGCAATAGAAATCGTGAAATTCGCAATCAAACAGAATCGGCAAAAAGATTTACTGAATCTATTTTTTAATATGAATACTGACATAAATTAATATTTAGCAGTAATCTATAAGTGTTTCTGACATTACTAATGATAAACCTACCTGTATCAATTGTCTGCAGATGTGGAATCAATATCTCAAATAAAATTTGAATGGAGGAAACATCCAACAAAAACAATAGCGACTTGGCAGTTCCCAATTCTCCAGAGTAGCATTAGACTGGGTACGAGTTGGGGGAGATACTGTTACGGCATAGCATTAGACTGGGTACGAGCTCAAAAATACTGTTACTTAACTTACTTAACCAGTAAACGATGACTTTAATTGTTTCAGTGAAAAATAACAACGCAGAATTTAAAAAATCCCAACATTATATGGTATCCTGGTGGGATACTGGGTTCTTGAAGTCTGGTATCCAAAATTAAATTCTGGTATCTCCAGGATATCAGGATACCGTTAATCTTAAACACTGGGTACTACCCCAATTAAAAATTCTTGGACCTGACTAAAATCAATCATCTTTATCAGCACTCTTACTCTAAATGATTCCAAGTCTTTTTCACTCATATTTGCTTTCTGAGCAAGTGCCCACAGCTGATAGACCCGAGGGTCTTGGAATTCTAAATCCTTCTTGACGGTCAGGCTCTCCAACTTTAAGTAGCCATCTCGGATTTTCTTGTGAACATCTTTCATGTCAGCATGTTTCTCCTTCAGTGACTTGGGGTCCATTTCAGTTTTCTTGAAGCGTTCTATAGAGTTGTCTGATGTATCTGAAAAAAACACCATCATACTATTTCTTATAAAATAGAATAAACAAATTCAGTTAAATTTTGTATCTTCACCTAAAAGTATTAAATAATTTCAGCAATAGTATGATATAGTCACTGATCCTAGTTTCTGAGAAATATACCATTTCTATTTTGCATAAAATGAATTTAAGTAGTATATATAGAGTATATATAGTATGAGACACACCAGGGCCCCATTCCACAAGGGAATCGTAGCTAAGGTTAACTGTATTGACTTGGAGTGAGTTTTACAGCTGGCACATGTAAATTTTACAGCTGTTCCACAAAGGAATCGTAGCTAAGGTTAACTGTAGTGACTTGGGGCGAGTTTTACAGCTGGCACATGTAAATTTTACAGCTGTTCCACAAAGGAATCGTAGCTAAGGTTAACTGTAGTGACTTGGGGTGAGTTTTACAGCTGGCACATGTAAATTTTACAGCTGTTCCACAAAGCAACCTTATGGTAGTCATAATTGCTCCTTTAATGATTAAAATATTTTTTGCAAAGAAGTGCGAATTAGTTAAATAATAAATTTGTTACCGACTTTTCGGAACATCTTGAATGTATTCATTGGTATCGGACATCCATGAAGTAACTTTTTCAGTTTATTTGCTAAGTGATAATAATTGCCAAATGCATAAGACATGAGAGTTATCTCCCATATTTTTTTGTGAAGGTCGTGTGGCCTAGAATGTTAAATATTAAAACGTCATGTAATCGATTTTGGTGGAGGTAAATAAATCTGGTACATTGGTTGTTTTCTCAAAAAACTTTTTTGTCATATTATGTTCTAACTTTATATCAATGTTAACTGCAAAGGCTAAGTGACTTCATGATCCTTAACAGGGATTATTCCAGGGTTTGTATGGTACCAAACATCGGCACCTTCCCAAAAGCAAATGTCACAGAAAATTCCCAATTTCTTAGCTTTAAATTTCCAATTATTTACCAATCTCATATCAAAATCTAATCATCTAAAAATTAATCTATTTACCAATTTAATTTTATTTACTTCTAAGCAACACACTGTAGAAGTAAACCAGAAACCAGTAATGTACTGTACATCAAATTAGTTTCCATTGCTGATAATGTTATCATTTTGTAATGAAACTGATCTAAACAATGTATTGATCTTCTTGGGCAGTACATACAAAAAATGTAATTCCTTATATTTTATTTACCTGCAAAAAATTGAAGAGCACTTGGCATTTAAGATAATTAAATAATGTGAATATATATATATATATTTTTTTTAATGTGCTTTTTTTAATATGTAAAGACCCAGTTTTGCATTTTTTTCAATAGCACACTAAATAATATATATTAATTTATTTGGAATAGTCAGTGGTATTTGCACTTGTAAATAAACATATTACAAATAACATGTTAATAATTAGGAATAGTGATCATAAAGTGCATATTGAGGTGGTGGTCTGGGTTTTGTTTACATTCTTGTATTTTCGGTACAAATTTACAGAACATACAGAAGTAGGGTTAATAGATTTGTAACCACTAACTCCCAAACAGCTGTTACTATAAAACAGTGTAGGCGTATTAATACAAACCGTGACCTGTCTTTTAAGGTTGCATGTCACCATTTGTTTGCGAACCTTTTAAAGTTTAGTTTTTTTTCAAACATTACATAATTAAAATTGCAAGACTTGCAAACTTATTTTTCAAGTTCATTATATGATGAAATAACACAAATTTAACAAAAATGCATTTATATATTTAAAAATAAGAGTACCTGTGAGATACATGATACGCCCATCAGGAGTTTGATGGAAAACCATAGTTATTAATGAATATGTTACGGGTATGATTCAATTTGCTAAACAAGATTCATGTTCAGAATATAGACAAATCATTGGATTTATTTGTATCACAGTGACCTAGTAATTGTATGTGACACACCACCATCCCAAGTTGTTCCTACATGTGAGGTTTGATGATCCTGTCTGCATCTGTATGTGAGATATGGTCCGCACAAGGATGTACTGTTATGTGCAATAGACTAAAAAGTAGGTCACAGTGACCTAGTAATAGTATGCGACACACTGCCATCCCATGTTGTTCTTAGATGGCAGGTTTGATGGTCCTGTATGCATCTGTATGCAAGGGTACGTGGAAAAAAGTAAAAGGAAAAAAAGTTAAGGGAAAAAAGTCAAAGGAATAAATGTCAATGGAAAAGAAGTCATAAGATTTTGTATATTTTGTTTGTTTCCCCAGTAATCACAAATAAGTAAGGAAGTGCTAATAATAGAAAAATATTTTATTTGAAAAAGTACATAATTATATATACATGTACATATATATGACAGACATCATTATTATTGTATGTTTTGTTTTGCAATAAATGATTAAAGTTAGTCATTGTCGATCAGGCAAATGTTTTCATAGAACTATTTTCTTCCAACAAATATAGCAATGTTATCGGTTGAGATGGCAGAGTTTCCTAGTGGTCCGCAAATGATGTAAAGTTGGCAGAAGATGTCCGGTGCCGTTGAGAAATTCCCATCCATAAACCATGTTTCTGCTTCTGCTGACTCTTCACTCAGCAAATGGGGCCTCACTGTTGGACACATTATTGCTACAGTTAAGATTCAGTACAAATTTGTGTTGGGAAGTAGAACACCTGCTGTGCTTAATGAACACATATTTACACTTTTGTTACATTTTGTTATGTTTTAAAAAATATATACTCTGTCAAAAAAGAAACGCATAGGTGATAGGGAAAGAAGAAAAGTGTTCAATTTTACAAAATATTTTTTTTTTGTACAATGTTGCTGATTGACCATATTTGTTAATGTTCTTGAAAAGGGACAGCATGCCCAAATGCACCCTAAAACAAATTTAACAAATGTTGTGGCACGTTGTGCGACAATTGCAGGAAATCGGTGTGAAATGGTCAGATTTTGATGAATGCACGTGAAACTCAGGGGGAAAAGATTGGGGTAGTGATGGGTATTTAAAGCTGCAATGATCGCAATGATGCCTCATTTCCATTTTGATGTAGACAAGTTACAAGATGCCAAGACTAAGCCTGCCAAATCTAAATATTGCAATAGGCCGCCTCCAGTTAGGTGAATCGCAGTCAGCAGTCGCACACCACATGAATGTCCATCAGAGCACCATTTCATGTCTCTGGGACAGGTACCAGCAGTTTCAATCAGCTGAAGATCGGCCCAGAAGTGGAAGACCTTGCATAACTGCAGCACAAGATCACTATATCCGGGTTCTGCACTTTCGCCACCGAACTGCCACAGCAACGAACACTGCTGGATGCATACCTGATTTGAGAAAGGTGTCTGCACAAACCATTTGGAACCGACTTCGAGAAGCTGGTTAACGGGCTAGAAGACCGTATGTTGGCCCGTCCTGCGACGTCAACTTTGACATTTACGTGTTCACTGGTGCACGAATGTACAGGGGTGGAACTTGGGAAACTGGTGGCGAGTATGGTTCAGCGACGTGTCACATTTCCTTCTACAGTGACGTGATGGATGACGTGTTTACAGACGCCGCAGTGAACGTTTTGCCAACAACTGTGTAACCCAAGTTGACAGATTCGGTGGAGGGAGTGTCATGATGTGGAGAGCCATCTCACACACTGGCAGAAGTGAACTTGTGCTCATACAAGGCAACCTGACAGCTGTACGCTACCGGGATGAAATTCTTCGCCGTCACGTTTCCCATTTTGGATCGACAGAGAGAACTCTTTCAGCAGGACAATGCCAGGCCACATACGGCACATGTAACAATAGATTTCCTACAGAATGAGAACATTAATGTGCTGCAATGGCCATCAAGATCACCAGATCTCAACCCCATTGAACATCTATGGGACGAACTGGACAGACATATACGCCAGCATGACTCTCGGCAATTTTCGTGAAATTCACGAGCATGATCGCACTTCAGTTGTTGTTTTTGCCAATAAAAACACCAGAAGAGACATCAAGAGGTTACGAACAAGTTTCATACAAATAATGCGATACAAACAGGTATAACCAGAACAAAATGTTTGTTTATATAGTTTTTAACTGTTTTCATTAATCTTTGTTTTCACCCCGGAAAGGAAACTCCGCATTATCAAAAATACGAAAGTAAACAAAAATGGTTTGGGATGGATGGCAAAAATGACAACTTTCGGTCACGTGACACATTGGGAGATACTCTGTAAGGCCACAATAAAGTAATTAAATGGGTACGAACAGAGCTGGGAGGGTCTTATCAAATAAACAGCAAATAAAACACTAATAGATTACTTGAGAGTGGTATATAATGCCAGAAATTCTGCTTTTAATGTACTGCACCAAAGAAAGAGTGATCAGGAGAGGTGATAGATTATTTTGCCCTCACTGTAGGTCCAATAGTCAAAACAATGAACTGTATGTTCCATACTGATTTTTCACTTTTCCACAGTTGTCACCATTTAATTTTTTTTATGATATTTCAATATTCACTGTTTTATGAATTTTACTGTCTTTTTGGTCAGTTGGTTAAAAAAAGGATATTTTTTTTAAAGACAAAAGAAATGTAATAAAATGTTCAAGAAACAAAACATTTCTTTTAAGTGACCTCATAGAAAGCAACAGTGTGTGTACTCTCGACTTTACAATACTCTAACCGGACGCCATTTGTGTTAGGGGGTTGTGTGTTTGGAATGGTGTTTATTATATCAGCAGTGTTCAAATTGATTTTATTTTCATTTGACATTACGTACTATAAACATATTTATGTACAGTTAAGTGACATTTGTATTGTTGTCACTTTCAAAGTATGGTCAAGTCAAACCTTAGGGTCTCGAAATTACTGGTGCTCATAACAACAAAAAAAGGTTGAAACCATTTATAATTTTCAAAACCTTTATAATTATTAGGTACACTACATTGAACAGTCCACAATAAATACATTTATAGATTATTCCAGAACATTTTATGTTATTTTAAAACAGTGTTTATTTCACAAAGGCCTTTTGCAATTTTGTCGAACTCTTGACACGACATGACAGGTGTTGCTTGCAATGACACTTCTATAGAGACAGGACAATGATTGTAACCAGTTGCAAACTCTGGGTCCTTTGTTTTAATTGGAGTGTAATGCTTTGATAGCTTTCTCACCAAGAATGGTGTTATTGTTAACAACTGTTTAATCTGGTGACTGACTCAGCAGCTTTGAATGAATGTCTAGCCTAGTGGAGTGGTGCATGCAAGTGACCACTTTTTATTAAATGTGGGACCTGTTAAGTCCTGAGAATCAAATGCACATCAGTTTATTGATGTTGACAAATAAACATGTGCAGATGCAATGCCCAAAAAACATTAAAAAAAATTCCATTAATAAAAACGGACACATGCTTCAGACTGACAAGAATGTCAGAAATAGGACCGGCAAACATACGTTTTTAAAAAACAATATTAGTTTTGGAGATCGAGAATCGGTCCCAGACTGGGGAAGGGCGGGACGTAGCCCAGTGGTACAGCGTTCATTCGATGTGTGGTTGGTCTTGGATCAATCCCCGTCGGTGGACCCATTGGGCTATTTCTCCTTTCAGCCAGTCCTCCACAACTTGTACATCAATGGCCGTGGTATGTGCTATCCTGTCTATGGGATGGTGCATATAAAAGATCCCTTGCTGGTAATCAAAAAGAGTAGCCCATGAAGTGGCGACAGCGGGTTTCCTCCCTCAATATCTGTGTGGTCTGTAACCATATAACCGTAAATAAAATGTGTTGAATGCGTTGTTAAATAAAACATTTCCTTTCCTTTCCAGACCGGGAAAAAAGGGCTTTTCCCCCACCCCTGCTTGGTAATTGTGGGTAGATGTTTTTGCTCCAACATACTAATAGGCCTAATAATATGCATTTTTTCTTTAGATTTTTTTTAGAGAGAAAAAATACTATAAGCCCATTTCATTCTGTTAATGCAAATTGAAATATATTTAGTTAAATAGTTTATTATATTATCAAGACATATTGTTTTACAAGTCAGGTTGATCAAAGCGAAGCGCCTTGTCGTAAATTTTACTGTGTTTGTTTCCATCCAAGCTAGAGTACTGGAAGCGATGAAAAAGAAACAAAATGGCTGCCCCCATTTAGCAGAAATAATCACATTTTTTTATTAATTATAAAATTATGCGGTTTTTATTTCTTAAAGTGTCAGTATGTGTTAGTGGTCCGGGTATGCATTTTTCCAACACATACGGCTCATATTTGACTTGGGTTCTCCTTTAAATCGATATTTTATTTAGTCAAATTGTTATCTATCAACTTTGCAAGCAAGATGACATTGTGTTGTTTTGACACTTTTTTTAATGCTGTTATTAGAAGAAAAAATTATTAATAAAAACATTTCTAAATTTAATAAAAGAAAATAAATAAAATGTGTTGGTAAATAGTAAAAATTAGTTTTTATGTACATTAGCTTATCTTATTTTTATTTATTAAATAATTTTCCATTTATTTATTGTTTTACCCCACCCCACCATTATAATGTATTTCTCCCTCTTTTTAAAAAAAAAAGAGTTTCACCGAATGTTTATAAATAGGAAAGACTTCCTTAACGACAACTGACTTAAGTTTTTCTTAAGTTGTTTGATGAATACCAACATAAGTTTTTGACTTAGATAAGTCAATTTTAAAAACTTAAGTTCTTTGATAAATACGGGCCCAGGTACTCATCAAGCACAGTGCCCAGAAATCGATCGCTACATGCGATCTCAGCTAGCGTAAATCTTGCCAAAGGACTGTTTTCAAAGGAAACACCTTGGTATGAGAGAACACAATCCTCTGACGGAATAGCATCCAGGAATAACTGCTGGACTTCTTCCACAAACAAAGTTGAAGACAGCCTGATAATCGTATCCCTACTCTAGCAAAAAACCTACCAAAAAAGGGACATCACTGATTATCAACCCCAATGCCGACCCCTCCCCCGAACCGAAGTCAGACTTGGGGGGAAACTCCTCCTCTGAAAAAGATTGTTCCCTCATAAAGGTTGCGCTGTTCACCAACCTAAGAGGAAACGACCATGCGTGTGCAGATCTGCAAACTGCTCCACCACTAAAGCCTGTGCCTGGAACATCAACCCCAACTGGGGTACTTCCTGTAACCAAGCCAAGAAACTCAAAAAGAAATTCATTGGTCCTCCCTCCACCAGTTTCATGCAGGAAAAGACTTCCCTGATTCCAAAGAAACAGGGAGCATCAGCATCACCGGCTGGTATCACAGGTTTACTGGCATCGCCATGGTTTGGAGAAAGGAAGAAGAAGCGCTTTTGCGCCTACCACCTTTCCTCATACTCTTCAAGTGCTACCCGACTTGCTGACCGCCGGCACACACTCTCTCATCACCTCTCTCTTGGGTTCAGCACCCCAAGTCTGCTTCCTCAACTTGGTCCAGGTCTGACAGACCACATGGAACAGATGTCACATTGCTAGTCAAACAGCGACAGCTTCTTAAAGCATCCGTTCTCCGCATACGCCACCAGCCTAGTCAAACTTAAACTTAACCAATCCTAAACGACACACGGTAATAACAAGAGACAAAAATAAACACCATTTACAAGACATAAAAATTAAATTTATGATGAAAGAAAAAAGAATACAACTCAACAATGCAGGGTCTGTGGTGTCATTACACAAAACAAACTTTAACTTTCAACAATGGACGACTACAGAATTGTAGACGAGGTTGATGGTCTGCCCATGCGCAGATGTACTACTACAACCGGCAAGGGAAGACAATTCTGCAGTGGAGGTTATGACTCAGGTTGTATAGCATATTGGTTGTGCTAGCACACTAAGTTGAATAAGAATATTATATATGCTAAAGATGAATAATCAGCATTGAAAAAAGTTATAACCAACAAAAATGGATTGTGTAAAAATATCTGGCTTACTACTGCCACTAACAGATCTCAGGTGAGTGGTCTAACATTGAGAAACATCCTATCCCTGAGTATACTCAGTCAACTGATTCTACCATCATCTATTTTCCCAGTCAAAGATATCATCAATGTTTTTATTGGCTCTGACCTTCGGTTTCATCAAGCTCCAGCAGTAGATTGTTGTACTCATCTAGTTTCATCTGTTGATGCCAGAACTCCTCTTTCAACTTGTCAAGCTCTTCAGCTATGGACAAGAATAACAATATTTTAGTAACCATGGAAATAGTATTAGTATTAGATAAAATAACAAGTATTTATCATGGCAAGATAACTGTTAGATCAACCAAGCCTTATGCCAATGGGTAAAGTGAGCTAAAACTTCGCTTTGATCAACTTGACTTCTCCCTTGCCAATATCTTAAGGCGACATTGGTGTCACCTTGTAAAAACAGTAACTTGCATTTTACACAATCACAAATGAATGGTGAAGAATTTGAGGACTATTTATTCATAGATAACAAGCATTCTGAATATTTTTTGTATCTCCTAAGTTCAAAGGCCATGACTCTGTGAACAAGAGTACCGGTGAGGTACATGATAAGCCCGTCATAATTGTATGCTACACACCACCATCCCAAGTTGTTCCTACATGTGAAGTTTGATGGTCCTGTATGCATCTGTATGCAAGATATGATCCAGACAAGGCTTGAAGGAGTTACTATTATGTACAGTAGACTGTACAAAGTTGGTCACAGTGACCTAGTAATAGTACGCGACACACCGCCATCCCAAGTTGTTCCTACATGTGAGCTTTGATGGTCCTGTATGCAAGATATGTTTCAAACAAGGATTTACTATGTGCAGTAGACCGTGAAAAGTAGGTCACAGTGACCTAGTAAAAGTATGTGACACACTACCATCCCAAGTTGTTCCTACATGTGAAGTTTGATGGTCCTGTATGCATCTATATGCAAGATATGATCCAGACAAGGCTTGAAGGAGTTACTATTATGTGCAGTAGACTGTACAAAGTTGGTCACAGTGACCTAGTAATAGTACGTGACACACCGCCATCCCAAGTTGTTCCTACATGTGAGCTTTGATGGTCCTGTATGCATCTGTATGCAAGATATGTTTCAAACAAGGATTTACTATGTGCAGTAGACCGTGAAAAGTAGGTCACAGTGACCTAGTAAAAGTATGCGACACACTACCATCCCAAGTTGTTCCTACATGTGATGTTTGATGGTCTTGTATGCATCTGTATGCAAGATATGGTCCGAACAAGAAAACATTAACAGACGGACGGACAGACAACACCATACCATAATATGACCCATCAAAGACGAGCGTATAAAAATGGGTAAATCACCCGCCTCTGATGGTAAAAGTAAAATGTGCTACTGACTGTTGAAGCATATCACTTTATGTAACTCTGATGGTAAAAGTAAAATGTGCTACTGACTGTTGAAGCATATCACTTTATGTAACTCTGATGGTAAAAGTAAAATGTGCTACTGACTGTTGAAGCATATCACTTTATGTAACTCTGATGGTAAAAGTAAAATGTGCTACTGACTGTTGAAGCATATCACTTTATGTAACTCTGATGGTAAAAGTAAAATGTGCTACTGACTGTTGAAGCATATCACTTTATGTAACTCTGATGGTAAAAGTAAAATGTGCTACTGACTGTTGAAGCATATCACTTTATGTAATTCTCTTGTTTATTTTGTATACTAGCCAGTATATCCAATATTTGTTTTAATTAAAATTTAATTTGCTCAATAAAAACTTATTCATAAGCCACTTATTTTGCACTTATAAATATATCACTGTCACTTAATGACAATGAGTAACGTTTGTGTGACCCATGGCTTTAAGCATTGATGTTTTGCTTCAGTCAAACAGTTACTTATCAGTGTCATTTTATTAATGCTAGTTGTTTATGTTATTATTAAGTAGTTATAAACACTAATGGTTATTTTATTATGATTGTCATCTCTCAAAAGACTCAACATATATGACTGCATGCTTTATTAGGCCTACTACAATTTTGTAATGAAACCTAAATTACATTTACACTATCTGTAACTGTATGACAAGGAAGCTAGCAGGAGGAAATGGAATATTAGTATTATTAAATATTGGGTGTTGTTATTAAAAACCGATAATTGTATACTCCAAGCTTGTTACAAGGAATTTAAGTAACACAGTTTCACTACTCAACACCCCTCAGAACAATAGAACAATAGGTCTGAACTGTAGAAAAGCTGTGCAACAAACTGCAACATGAATGTTAGTAGCTAGAAATAGCATCAATAAACACAAGCGCAGATTTGTATCAATGCAAAATTAAAAATATTTAATCTTACAATGTTTATACTGTTATTTTATTTATTATTATTTTAAAATACATGTATAAACAAATGAAACGCATACATGTATTGGCATTCAGACACTGTTTTGCAGTTAAGAGTAAGATAGACCGTCCACAAGGCATTTGTAAAGTTTACCGTTGGTTATAATCTGGAAATGGGGCTCTATCGGATAATCGGTTATACGGGTTATTAGCATAAATTTGACATGCACCAGGGCTATGCCATTAAGCGGATTTGACTGTATATTTGAGTATGAGTAAATTTACTTGCTATGCAAATCTTGTCATGTGAACAGATTTCTTATTTGCTCATGTGAGCAAAAGAATTGAAAACAGATTTAACACATTTCCTAAGTGACACAATTGCAATCTAGTGCATCAAACAGTAGCATATCTAGAGATAGTTTGACACTGGCAGCCAGACAAATGGTGAAGCTCTTCACAGAGACAATAGAATGTTTCTTTTGTCATTCGAAAGTTAACCCATTGATCATTATCAAAAGTTTCCTTCACAATCTACTGCCACCAGTCACGAGATCATTCCCTCCTCCAAATTATCTTTTCCTGAACTAATCCAAGAACAAGACCTGCGCTTTAAGTAATATTTAAAATCTCTCCTCTTCTTTGCAATGAGTAGACTACTCATGTTGGATGCTGTTAACCAAGTGATATTTTGACAACATTGATATGCCCATATCAAATTACATCCGTCAGTATTACCACATGTGAATACAAAGTAAATATACTTTTGCTCATGGGAGTATTTATAATCCATATGCAAATATAATTACATGAGTAAATTTCTGCATGAGAACAGGGCATAAGGAATAAATAAATTAAGTTACCATCAAAACCAGTCATTAGTGCTTTTTTCCAAATCTTCTGCAACTTTCTGTCTGTGAACTCTGGCACTGTGTCACGTTCTGTTTCTAGTGGAACATCATTGGCACTGTTCACATATCTCTTATCGGTCTTAAAATGTTCTTGTAGCTGGTAAGTGTCAATAATATCTGTCAAACAAAAATAAAAAGAGACTTTCAACAAATGTCTTACAATATCCTACAAAAAGACTGGATGAAAATGGACAGAATTGGGGGCTTTATACAATAAACATTAAATAAAGCACTGAACGATGACTTCCAATTCGGTTTACTGGTAATTTCCGGAAATTGTGCCTATCATGATACAAAACTAGTTACTGCCTAATACTGTTCTGAGAGTATCTATTCAGTGTTGATTTTCAACTTTCCCTCAGTTTGCATATTTTAAGATTTTATAATATTTCACTGTTCAATGTTTTACCGTCTCTAATGTTATGTTGTTAATTTTCAGCAGGTACGTGGTAAAAATCCTTTAAACATCCAGTTTTGCCCAGGGTGTTTTGGCTACCGATTTCTTGCTTGGGCTACTAGATGTCTAAACCTGGTAGGCTGCCGGGCTACTATGATTCTTTGGCATATCCAGTGACTCCACAATCAACAAGATGCTTATTCATCAGTGTCTGAAATTCCACCTTTCAGATGCGTGTTCTGCTATTACCGTAGTCACTGTAACAGTGTTAATTGTTCTCCTAGTCTAACTCACAGGTGGCAATTGTGTGACATTAAAGATACCTATTTAACTTTACTATAGTGATAAATTTATCCTGTATCACACATATGTGTGATCTGGTCTGGAACTTGTAAATGGGGAATTCCCTTTTTATATTTACTGGCATTAACGGCTTTTTATTCTAAACATTACACAAGATTTCTGCAGGGTATGATTCTTAACGTTAAGAAAATTCATGAAAGGAGGATTGATTAACAAATTTAAGACAGTGTAGTTATGACATTAAATTAAAAACTGTTTTTTTGTGAAAAATAAAAAAAGGGTATGTAATAATTACAGAACCTCACATAAATTGTTTTTGCTTCCTATTTATTGCACAAGTTTATTTTGCATAAGAACATACCACTTGACTGCTACACGGTCTCGTAGTATATATATTCTTGCGCAAAATAAACTTGTGCAATATAAATAGGAAGCGAAAACAACGTATGTGAAGTTTTGTATATATATTTATGGTAGGATTTTTTAACACAGTGGATCAATACAAATAATCTGAAGTAATGCAATGACCAAAAAGAGTATTACTGATAACAAAAAATGAAATATACTAAGAATAAAATTCCCAACGAACAAAAATGGCATCAATCATTATCAAGTTTAACCTTTGAAGCATGTCAGTTTGATCCATCAAAGTAATACTTTGATGAAAGACGAGGTAAGTGGTATTACAAAAGTGGGAATGAACAGATGCAGTTTCTTAAAGTACTGTTCCAGACCATACACTAAAATTTTAAATTCACTACAATAATATTTTACACCGGTAAAAAATGCCCCATAAAAGTATTAAAAAATCACTCCTGTAGAACACTGCTGGAAATGACTGAGTAAAATTCTCGGTAAAAACATTTGCCTGTAAACAGTTGTGACATCATTAAGGAAACTCACGTCATAGAAACCTACCACAAGATGACTGACCGACAGCAACTGCCAAGCTCAATTATCATGCGATTCTTTTCTTTTCGTTGATGAATAGTGTAGTGATGATGACTTGACTAATATTTGTGCAAAACAACAAATAATGCCTTATCAGTTTGAACCTGGAATGTCTTCCGAAAAACCACCGGCTTGACCAAAATGGTTGTGGGAGAAGGCTTACCACTGAATGACAAGTTTTATTCTTGTTTTGTTCTTTAGCTTTTTATGCAAATTATTTTGCTACACTATATGTTCTGGTACTGGTGACGTAGTAGAAAAGATGACAAACAATACTTGAATTCTACAAGTCAAGTGGACCCAATATGGGTAATTTTAATGAATAAACAAAAACGACTTATATAGTCCGTCCCATCCTCCTATAAAGATGTTTTTTATGAATAACTTCAGTTTGGTTTGACGTAAGAAAAACAGTAAAAGTGTTTTGGAAATAAAATAAAAAAATAAAAAATTTGTGTGCAATTTTAAAAAAAATTGGCTCAGAAATAAATAACTTGTAGTAAATTCCAAAGTGTGAAAAAAAAGATATTCCTTGTGGGAAGGTATAGTAAAATTAATAGTTTTAGGGGTTTGTAAAGTTTTGTATTTATAGTGTCCCACAGGGAATACTTTTTTTATACTATGGAATTTACAAGTTATTTATTTCTGAGCCGATTGTTTTCTAAGTTGCATACAAATAGTATTTGGTTTTTTGTTATTTCGAAAACACTTTTATTTTTCTTCTTACTTCAAACCAAACTGAATTTTTTTTTTTTTAAACATTTATGTAGGAGGATGGGACGGACTAAGCTATAGTTATTTACTTGTCTAACTTTATCGTTAACGAAAATGTTCTCGAACTGTAAAGAAAAACCTCACAAACGGGAAGCAGACAACAACAAATCGGATGTTGACTGCACAAACCATACATGAGAAAACAAACTGAACAGAGTTGGAAGCATATCACAGTTTGGGACGTTAACAATATGCACCCCTAGGTCGTTTCGGTATGGACGGCAATGGCATGTTGTCACTTGCTTTGTGTCATAGAAAAATTGTTGGTATGGCATCTTTTAAAAAAACATAATACATGGTATTCCAATATCTCGCTTAAATTAAGCTGACAAGCCAGTTCGAATGAATCGAAACTGAAGTGTCCACTGCTGTCGCAACGTACTCAGACATTTCTTTTGTCCAGTCTTTTCACGTTGTTTTAATCACATTCACACACAGCTTTCTCACAGCAACATTACTAGGAAATGCGTGAAGACTAAAGTCATCGGCTTCTGTATTGCTACAGCCACCAAACAACACACTGTTTAACCATAATAATCACAAAAGAAGCAATGAATAATGGCGCTGGCTATTACGGTAATTCCTGAAACAAATTCAGCTGGTTCTGTTTTTCAGGGGAATATTTTAAAATCGGAAATATACCGGTATATAGTTTATTCAAAAAATTTCTGATCATATTAAACAATATGTTGATTAATATAGCTCAATACATCATATATCTGGAACAGCACTTTAAAACAAACTAAATACAGAATTCTTTTAAAGGGAGCTGAAAGTATTGTTTAAAGATATATGAGGTCAGTTCTAAAATTTGTACTGCCAACTAAAAAAATGGCCAATATTTGCAGTGTTTCTGCTAGAAAATGTTTGGGTATGGCACTATGAAATTAAATATATACAATGTGTGTGCTTAATGCAACTGCAGTCGATAGGGGGTATAGGGGACCTCCCCTAGAAAGAAAATGGGTTATGTTTAGGGTTAGGGTTAAGAAAATCATACAGTAATGATAAGGCCAAAACAAAAAAAATAGGTGTGTTTCCGACTGCATCCCCCAAAAAATTAGGGTAGGTAGGTAGGTTTTTTTTTTTTTTTTTTTTTTTAATTGAATACTATCATAATAATAATAATAATAATAATAATTATTATTATTATTATTATTATTTATCATCATTATCATTATTGTTGTTGTCGTTGTTGTAGTAGTAGTAGTAGCCTAGTAGTAGTATTGGTATGCACTGTTTGTGTATTTCCTTAAATTAATGGGACATTTGTATTAATTTTGTTGTTCTTAATTTAAATACTTTATGCAAACATTTGAGATGCATTAATAATAAGACCTGTTGATTTAAGTGAAGACGAGAGTTAAGCTGAATTGATACGATTATATTTAATCGAAATAACCTGTACCAAGGCTATGTTCGTACATTCGGTTACTTCCGTGACCAACCAAGCTGTTCGGTGGTAGCTAATCAGGGTAAGGAACTCTATTACAAAAGCTTTTCCATAATTTCTCGATGTTTTTCGGAAGGGAATTACATGTGCAAAATGTATCGTATAATAGTATGTAAACAGTGTGCAAGGAAGGAAATACTCTTGTTTGGTGATGTTGTCCTCTTTTATTTTTACTTTTTTTTTTAATTATTATTATTTTTTATTATTTTATTTTTTTTCAGGTTTTTTTTCAGTTTAAGAGAAAAAAAAATTATGGTCAGGGGGGTAAAACTAGGGACGGTCGGTCGACCGGAAACACAACTAATTTTTTTTTTTGGCCTAAGAGTCATTAATTTTGTTAAAAGGTCAACTTAAAAATATAAAATCTGCAAAACAAATTAGGTATGGTGCCATACCCATTTTACCCTCTGGCAGAAAGCCCAATTTGTTATCTCAAAAGTTTAAAGTCTACTTCATGTGTGGTACACTTACAATGATGGCAGCACCATGGCAAGTGTGTGGCCACTATTTTATAATAAATCAGGAACTTGCCGGTTAAGCGATCGAAATCCGAAACCTATGAAAAAAACTAAACAGTGTAGAAGATTTGTTCTTATGGAAGAAAGTGTTTCAGTAGGTTAAAAGAAACAAATGTTATGTTTTTCATCCCATGTACTAGTTCACAGTTTGGGGGAAAAAGGGGATCATTTTATGCTGGCTGTTCTAATTTTATGTTTACATACTCATGCTATATAATTGTACTAAATACAAAATAAACAAGTGTACAGTACTTCTAATAAGGTACATTAACATCCAAAGGAGGGATAACCTACTACAAGGTCAAGGCATTGGCTGCACACTGAATTTCCATGTGGCAACTGGAACAACTATGTCCAATCATTTGTGGGTCATTACATGTTTCAGATATTGAAGAAGGTTAATTAATTCCAAGTTTGCAGTCAACAGATGTAAATTTGGATAAGATGATTTTACTCTGCATGTGATCTACAACTGGCCCAAAAGGATATAAAACACCCAGAGAGTCAATACCCCATGAATGTTAATTAGTGTTCGGTCTGAATACTTGAATATTTGCTTGCTAATTTGCTATTCAAAATATTCTAATACTATATTCCAGTATTCGAATATGTGTTTGGGATAGTAGGGGAAAATGACTCTAAATGAGAAAGGTAATACAGTTTGTTTGATTTCTAAGGTTGATCCTGCTTACTGCTTGCCACGTGCATTCAGTTGGGAAAATAAAGCATGTCTGGAGTATAGAACAGAGTATTAGTAGTGATGTCACACGGGCAGCTGTAATTCATAAAAAGTATTTTCGATAATATCAGAATAGGGTATATATTTTCACTAATCAATATATTCTTTTCAAATTCTATAATCAAGAATTAAAAGAAAAACATTGCGATCACTTTATACAACAGTGGCTTTTGGATATTACAAACTCTTCTATAGGGGCCAATTTTATACATCTTTCAAAACAGAATTTTACTTTAAAAAAAAAACCTATTTGAAGAGATTATCGTACCAAAATGATAACTGGATAACTAAATTGTGTACATCAAATGTAAGATTATCAATAGAAACTTGTAGATCGTTTAAAATTCCTAAAGAAAACATACTATGTAAACATTGTTAAAATAAAAATATTGAAAACATTAGGAAAAAAAAAATATATATATATAGAACTAATCCTAACATTTTTAAAATGAAAGGCATGACGTCTTTTTTTAATGCACAATTATTGAAAAACCTTGCTATATTTATTTGAAATATTATCTAGTATTGTAAACTGATGTTTTGGAAAAAAACACAAAAAAACACAAAAAACAACAATGAACTGATCTGGTGGTTTTTGATCAAACTGTTTTTCATAATTTGTTATTACTATAATTCAGTAATACTAGACAAGAAGTCAAAATACATCATTACCGGTAGCTATTTGTCTCCCATTGTAACTTACTTCATTTTTAAACAAAAAAAATTTGAGGGGAATAGTGATGGATTATTAAAAGTTTTTAGTTTTAGTCAATTGTTATTTAGTTAGTATTTGAATATTCGCTTGTCATTTCAATTGAATATTCGAATACCATTTTCAGACCGAACACCAAACACTAATGCTAATCCTTTGCAAAGGGAAACAGAGGCAAGTTACAGACACACACACACACTGAAGCCTTCTTGCACTGCCTACAGGAGGACTGCCACTCTCCCAAGACTGACTTGATAGCATGAAGCTTGTTCGCAACCGCACCATCCCAATCATGTTGCCAAGTCGAAAAGATAAATTGATTGATACTATGTTTAAATCAGTATAAGGCACACCAACCCTGGTATGAGGCAAATCCAAAGCAGACTTGGCAGCTGAATCTGCCTTTTCATTACCCCTGATGCCAACATGGCATATCTTTATTCGCAATGGATAAAAAGACACTTTCGTATCACCATTCCAATTAAGGAATAATCCAGCTTCATATTGCGTAAAGTTTGAAGACACGAAAGTGAATCTGCAAAAATAATAAATTTCCTACAGAGCCCAATTCTGAAACCGATATTTCGGATTACAAGAGCAAAATTCAGTAAAGCCCTATCATGTTCAAAGCACCACACCTTGTTTAATTTTAATATGTGGTCAGGGTTTTAGATCTCACTAATTTGGCCACGAGAACTTTGGTCTTTTCTGAGCACAGGAAGGTTCTTTTTGTTATTAAAGTTTAGTCATTAACCGCTGATGAAGGGTTGCCAATGTTCAAATTATTTTAATCTAATTAAACTTAACATTTCAATGGTTCTGAGGCGAAATATTTTGAGTATAGCATGTTTGTACTTTGCCTTGACTTTGATTCAATCTAAAGCACACGAAGTGAAAGCTACAATAATGAAGAACTAGCAAGCAGGTGACAGACATTCGATGTGTTCTTGTGAAAAAGAAAATATAGAATTTGGGATATTTTATGGGAAGCACCAATGAAGGGGAAATGGGGTATGGTCACTTAATGATGAACTTGTCATGAATTTTTTGTGTTAAAGGCCTAGTTGCAAGTGAAAAATAGTTGCTTTACAGTAAATGTTATCCTTTGATCATAAACATGTGCTCTACAGGGTGTATACTACCAGATCAAATCCCATAGACGACAATAGTAACATATGTGGCTAAAACTCCTAACTGCAATCATCATAAACAGCTTGAATATAAATACTACCACCCCAGACCCTTAAAGTGAATCTGTAAAAATTAAGGGTCAAGCAGCTCATTGAAATCAGAGAAACAGGTAGTTTTGCACAAAATTTTAGTACCTTTTTTTTACAGGTACCCCATACATGTTTCAAGCACAAGGCTACTTAACACATTGGTACTAGATGAAAAAGAATTGCATAAATTTTTTGCCCAGATGAAACTCAGGGCTAGCTCTGGGTCAGCAGAAAATTTTGCCAAATTATCTATTAAACTTACAGAAACACAGTTATTTTGTGACAAATTATCTATTAAACTTACAGAAACAGAGTTATTTTGTGACAAATTATCTATTAAACTTACAGAAACAGAGTTATTTTGTGACAAATTATCTATTAAACTTACAGAAAAACTGTTATTTGGTGACAAATTATCTATTAAACTCACAGTTATTTGGTGACAAATTATCTATTAAACTTACAGAAACACGGTTATTTGGTGACAAATTATCTATTAAACTTACAGAAACACAGTTATTTTGTGACAAATTATCTATTAAACTTACAGAAACACAGTTATTTTGTGACAAATTATCTATTAAACTTACAGAAACACAGTTATTTGGTAACAAATTATCTAGTAAACTTACAGAAACAGTTATTTTGTGACAAATTATCTATTAAACTTACAGAAACACAGTTATTTGGTAACAAATTATCTATTAAACTTACAGAAACACAGTTATTTGGTAACAAATTATCTATTAAACTTACAGAAACAGTTATTTGGTAACAAATTATCTATTAAACTTACAGAAACAGAGTTATTTGGTAACAAATTATCTATTAAACTTACAGAAACAGAGTTATTTGGTAACAAATTATCTATTAAACTTACAGAAACAGAGTTATTTGGTAACAAATTATCTATTAAACTTACAGAAACAGAGTTATTTTGCCAAATTATCTATTAAACTTACAGAAACACAGTTATTTGGTAACAAATTATCTATTAAACTTACAGAAACAGAGTTATTTTGTCACAAATTATCTAGTAAACTTACAGAAACACAGTTATTTGGTGACAAATTATCTAGTAAACTTACAGAAACACAGTTATTTGGTGACAAATTATCTATTAAACTTACAGAAACACAGTTATTTGGTGACAAATTATCTATTAAACTTACAGAAACACAGCTATTTGGTGACAAATTATCTATTAAACTTACAGAAACACAGCTATTTTGTAACAAAATATCTATTAAACTTAGAGAAACACAGCTATTTGGTGACAAATTATCTATTAAACTTACAGAAACACAGCTATTTTGTAACAAAATATCAATTAATACTTGAAATTATTTCGCTAAATTAAAATAAAATTCACCAATTGTTTCTAAAATTCACAATTGGGGAATTTGGCGAGTGCCAGAGCTAGCCCTGTAACTATTTTTGTTGACAACCAACACAATCACATTTATCACCAATCAAGACTTGTGGTCTTAACTTCTCTATCAAAAGTTGAGTGCACCTCGAACTTTGACCCAGCTGGAAGTTATTTGGTTTAGTACTATCTATAGAGAGTGTTAGCAAGTGTGATTTCTTAAAGGAATGCTTAAGCAAGGCTTTTGGACTGGTATGCATATTCAATGATATATAACGCACATTATTGCTTAATATCAACAAGCATATTATTACATTTAATTAATAAAATGGTTAAATGTGACGGCTATTATATGTAACGGGTGCAGCCATTTTGTTCCATTCCAGTGAATACGCCTCTCTTAGTTACCGCTGTCTAGACACAAAAATATATACCGGTAGTATCTAACATTACCTGTCACCCCTAAAATGGTAATGGACATGGTTTATTACTATAAATAGTTCTGTAAAACTATTGATTAAGTAGACTTTCCCATCTAAAATCATACAACTGACCAATCACATACTCCCAAAGAAAAGAAAATTATCACTTGGGTATCGTCGTTTTTGCTCCAACGTAGCATACCAACATGCCTAATAGTGTATTTTTCCTTTGGATTATTTAACAGAGAAAAATACTATCTCCCCATTTCATTCTGTTAATGCAATTTGAAATATATTTAGATAAACAGTTTATTATATTATCACGTCATTTATGTTGTTTTACAAATCAGGTTGATCAAAGAAAAGCGCCTTGTTGTAAATTACTGCTTTTGTTTACACTGTGCATACAGGAGTTGATTGGAGCTGACGTCACTTTGCCCCAAGCTAGAGTACTGGACACCTTGAAAAGAAAAGAAAATGGCTGCCCCCAGTTAGCAGGAATAATCACGTTTTTTTATCTAAAATTACGAGTTTTTCATTTGTTAAAGTATCAGTATGTGTTGGTGGTCTGGGTATGCATCTTTCCAACACACAAGGCTCATGTTTGAGTTTACTCTCCCTCTAAAAAGAAAAATGGGGCCATTCAACAATTGCATACTAATAACACAAAAATATGGTGATTTTTGAACACCAAATCAAGAGTATGTAGCTTTATTAACCTATACAAACATATTATTTGTAGAAATTTCTACTTTCTGTTTCTGTCTTTTCTCTTAATTTCAAAACACAGCTGGGATAAACATCAAAATGCAATTTAATTCTAAAATTAATATTGTGTAGAATCTGCTTGTTGATGATATTAATTAGACTCAGATGGTCAGCAATTGTTTGTGTTTGTTGTGAGTTTAATTAAACACATTAGACTTTAGAGTCACAGTTTTTCTAGGGACAGTCAGGTAAATGGAATCCACAACAATTCTTTTGTTTGGCCTGAAATAACTGTCTGCTATTTATCTCTCTATTTTCATTGAAATTAAAAAATACCAATTTTTACTGAGGGCTACCAGCTTTTATAAACTGTTAGCCCAGCAGGCTACCACTGAAAATTATTACGGTCAGTGCCTGTCATACTTCTAAACTTTGTATTTACAGCAGCTTCTTTCAGTCCATCTTCATCCAAGTTCTCAGCCTTGTACTTCTTCAGAGAAAGCTGTTCCTTGTCGTGTATTTTCAAATCAGCATACAACTCAGCAAGCCTCAGCCCAGAAATACGCTGCAATTATATCAAAGTCAAATTCTATATTTATCTACATTTAGTTTAGTTTGATCAGTTATCTCTACAAGAATAATGGGGTACAACATGTTTCGCCCCAATGCCAATTTCACCCCAAGTCCGTTCAGCCCCCGTTTCATCAGTTCGGCCCTAACAAATTGTCAGTTTGCCACCATCTATTTGTCAATTTGCCCCTCCCCCAATATTATGTAAGGTAACATTGCTAACAAAGATGATTTTAGTGGAGCTAATTATTTGTGTTATTACAAATGTTCTCCTGTCATTTTGAGTGTCAGAGTTTATCATTTTATTCACAGAGTGTGTAGGGAAACAAAGCAACAACGTGAAAGTTGATTTATCCTGTAACCACCATTTCTATTGACAGAATACGATGACGGATAAAGCAGTCATATCCTGCTACTAGCTTGATATGACTTTTGACGTCACATGCATAGCCTACATGTACATTACAAAATCACTCATTTGACCCCTAGGTCATCGTTCAATGTGACTGAAAAAACAGAAATAATAGCTTTTCCAATTAATTTTTATGGTCTGCAGGATAAAGATAATAACTAGTTAATGAAGGAAGGAAGGAAGGAAATGATTTATTTAACGACGCACTCAACACATTTTATTTACGGTTATATGGCGTCGGACATATGGTTAAGGACCACACAGATATTGAGAGAGGAAACCTGCTGTCGTCACTCCATGGGCTACTCTTTCCGATTAGCAGCAAGGGATCTTTTATATGCACCATGCCACAGACAGGATAGCACATACCACGACCTTTGATATACCAGTCGTGGTGCACTGGCTGGAACAAGAAATAGCCCAATGGGCCGACCGATGGGGATCGATCCTAAACCGACCTCGCATCAAGCGAGCGCTTTACCACTGGGCTACGTCCCGTCCCAACTAGTTAATGACGTCAGATATCTGCTTTATCCTGTACAGGCCGAATGAGAATGCAGTCAATAAGAATAAAATGTAAAACTTTGTAATTTATTGAAATTTATTAATTTTTTGATGTGCCTAGAAAACCAAGACATTTTCATGAACGTGCTATCAGCATGTTTGATGCTGGGATGTTGACAAATAAGAAGAGGTTGGTAGAGCTTTTGGGAGCTCTGGCCATGCTATTCGGAATCTTCGGACACAATTTCATCAAACAGGACATACCAATGACTTATAACATCTGGGATAGTCTAAACAGACATGTAAGGCGTCGACCCAACCCGCCGTCAAACATTAAAGAACTTCAACAAGCATTAATTGAGGAATAGAACAATATTCCACAGGCAGAAATCAACACTTTTGTCAGTTCAATACAGTCATCAATTTGCAAGGTGATATCATGCTGGTGATATGGATAAATTACTCTGCGTTTTTGAGAGATTGCATGCTACTGAGGGGGGTGTTGATTTCAAGGAAAACTACCACAAAATAAGTTTGTGAGTATTATCACAGTATATTTCTTCTTGTCTATCTATAATATCAAAATATAGGATCTGGTATTTGAAATGAAAGAAGCCATATAATAACATATGTATACCTATTGGCTGGCACTGGTAAACTATTAAGGATCTGGTATTTGAAATGAAGGAAGCCATATAATAACATATGTATACCTATTGGCTGGCACTGGTAAACTATTAAGATTAGAGTTAGTGCAAACATATTTTTAAAAATAAAAATTACTTACAGTGATGTAGATTAAATACACAACATAAATCAACTTTTTTCTAAGTGAAGGTAACGGGTTTTTGAGTAAAATATTTAGTGGTTAGAAACATTATAGAGTAAATAATTTTGCGGTTTGGAGTAAAATATTGTGCAGTTATTACACATGATTTTTTATTTGTTTTTTGCAATGATTGTTATAATTTTGATATTTCAGTGATGAATTTGTTGTCTATATATTTTGGGATAAATCATCACATTAGTGCCCAATAGAAAGGCACTGACCGTAAATCATTAGCACCAATAGAAATGCACTGACCGTAAATCATTAGCCCCCAATAGAAAGACACTGACCGTAAATCATTAGCGCCCAATAGAAAGGCACTGACCATAAATCATTTGCACCTAATAGAAAGGCACTGACCGTAAATCATTAGTGCCTAATAGAAAGGCACTGACCATAAATCATTAGCGCCCAATAGAAAGGCACTGACCATAAATCATTAGCGCCCAATAGAAAGATATTGACCGTAAATCATTAGCACCCAATAGAAAGGCACTGACCGTAAATCATTAGTGCCCAATAGAAAGGCACTGACCGTGAATCATTAGCACCCAATAGAAAGGACTGACCATAAATCATTAGCACCCAATAGAAAGGATTGACCGTAAATCATTAGCACCCAATAGAAAGGATTGACCATAAATCATTAGCCCCCAATAGAAAGACACTGACCGTAAATCATTAGCGCCCAATAGAAAGGCACTGACCATAAATCATTTGCACCTAATAGAAAGGCACTGACCATAAATCATTAGTGCCTAATAGAAAGGCACTGACCATAAATCATTAGCGCCCAATAGAAAGGCACTGACCATAAATCATTAGCGCCCAATAGAAAGATATTGACCGTAAATCATTAGCACCCAATAGAAAGGCACTGACCGTAAATCATTAGTGCCCAATAGAAAGGCACTGACCGTGAATCATTAGCACCCAATAGAAAGGACTGACCATAAATCATTAGCACCCAATAGAAAGGACTGACCATAAATCATTAGCACCCAATAGAAAGGATTGACCATAAATCATTAGCACCCAATAGAAAGGCACTGACCGTAAATCATTAGCGCCCAATAGCAAGTTACTGACAGTGTAAAACATTACAATAAGTTGTAAGTATGTCTACTTATTACTTAATAATTATGCATTTCCAATGCCACACA
This sequence comes from Gigantopelta aegis, assembly GCF_016097555.1. NCBI lineage: Eukaryota > Metazoa > Mollusca > Gastropoda > Neomphalida > Peltospiridae > Gigantopelta > Gigantopelta aegis. Next base: position 41,881,984 of record NC_054706.1, read on the forward strand.
AACCATTTAAAACTTGTAAAATGCGAGGGAATTAGCAAGTATTTTAAAATATAAATGGATTTCAGAACGACAATTCCTCAAATTTGGGCAAAAACGATATAAGTATTTAGGCAAAATGAGCATCGTAATTTGTTTGCAACCCTGTATAGCTGATTGGCAATAATGCTGATATGAATAAATGTTGTATTCCATATTTGGGTATTTTCATTTAATTCAGGCAAAAATCATCCTGCCCCCTACAAAAATGGGAGCCCATACATCTATGGTCAATAGAACCTCTTTCTCCGGGATTATCTAAAAGATAGCATAAATCCTGAAAGCCAGACACGAACTGTAAAAAATGTCCTTAAAACGTAACACACAAATACGGGCATGAGGCATTTATTGCTTCAATTAAACTACAAGTATACACCGACTACAACAATAAAAATATTAAGAAAACAATTCATCTGATATTCCTCTTTCCACCACAACAATGTACATGTATTACTACTTAGTTAATATATAATTGAATTCCCAAATCCCAACTAGGGGTAGTCAGATATTTGTTTTGGTAGCAGATTGTATTATTAAATGTTTGGTTTGAGGTGAAGGCTGGATGTAATCAAAAATTTCGTCACTTTTCCAGTCCCCTAGAACTTGGACGACAGGGAGAGGAACCCCAGAGGACACAAGCCAAGTGGCTCCCCCTCGACGTAAGGAATGCGTATTGTAATTGGCACTATCAAGCCCCGCCTTGATCAACAAGTCCTTGATTCTATTACAAAACACTCAAGTACAGAGATGGTAAGGTTCCCATTCACGACAAAAGAGAAGAGAGGACAGGAAGGTGCTAAATCTCCTACAACTTTGATGAAAGAGAGCACAGCTATGGTTGGACATAACGCATTGCCGGGAAGAAGAGGAAGCTCCACAGGGTAGACCTGCTCGTTAAACTGAATTGTTTTGGAAGCATTGATGCAAAGAACACAACCAGATAGCAATAGGCTGAGATCTTGATGTTTTTGACATTTTCCCCCTGGACGTTTATAATCACCCGCGATGTTACTGACATGGAGCATGTGACAGTTGTGGAAGCGTCTGAGGCTCCGGGTCTGTCCAGTTCGTCCCATAGATGTTCAATGGGGTTGAGATCTGGTGATCTTGATGGCCATGGCAGCACATTAATGTTCTCATTCTGTAGAAAATCCATTGTTACACGTGCTGTACGCAGCCTGGCATTGTCCTGCTGAAAGAGTTCTCTCTGTCAATCCAAAATTGGAAGCATGTGACAGCAAAGAATTTGATCCCGGTAGCGTACAGCTGTCAGGTTGCCTTGTATGAACACTTCTGCCAGTGTATGAGATGGCTCCCCACATCATGACATTCCCTCCACCGAATTTGTCAACTTGGGCGACGCAGTTGTTGGCAAAACATTCATTGCAGCGTCTGTAAACATGTTGTTGTCCATCACGATACTGTAGAAGGAAACGTGACTTGTCGCTGAAGCATACATTCATGCACCAGTGAACACGTAAATGTCGATGTTGATGTCCTAGCCCGTAAACCAGCTTCTCGTTTCTGAATGGTTTGTGCAGACGCCCTTCTCAAACCAGGTATGCGTCCAGCAGTGTTCGTTGCTGTGGCAGTTCGGTGATGCAAGTGTAGAACCCGGATGTAGCAATCTTGTGCTGCAGTTGTTATGCGAGGTCTCTGGGCCAGTCTCTGGGCCGGTCTTCAGCTGATTGAAACTGCTGGTACCTGTTCCAGAGACATGAAATGGTGCTCTGATGTGGCGTGCTACTGCTGGCTGCGATTCACCTAACTGGAGGCTTAGTCTTGGCATGTTGTAACTCGTCTATGTCGAAATCAAAATGAGACATCATTGCAAGCATTGCAGCTTTAAATACCCATCACTACCCCAATCGATTCCCCGAGTTTCATGTGCATTTGCCAAAATCTAACCATTTCATGCTGATTTCCTGCAATTGTCGCACAATGTGCGTTAAATTTGTTTTAGGGTGCATTTGGGCATGCTGTCCCATTCCAGGAACATTAACAAACATGGTCATTCAGCAACATTGTACAAAAAAACGACATTTTGAAAAATCAAACACTTTTCTTCTTTCCCCATCACCTATGGGTTTCTTTTTTGACAGAGTATATTTAACTAAATATATTTCAATTTGCATAAAAAATCCAAAGAAAAAAATGCATATTAGGCCTATTGGTATGCTACGTTCGAGCAAAAATGACCACTCACAATACCCAAGTGATAATTTTCTTTTCTTTGGGACTACGTAATTAGTCAGTTTTGTGATTTTAGATGGGAAAGTCTACTTAATCAAGGGTTTTACAGAATTACTTACAGTAATAAAGCAGGATGGCTGATAATGTCCACTACCATTAGAGAGGTGTCCGTGCGGTTATCACACAATACCCTGTGATCTTAATAAAAGAGGCACGTCTTTTTAGTGTGTCTAGACACAGTGTCTGGGGACTGTCTAAATATACACCTGCCAATCAGGAACCATAAGTACAAGCCACAGAAAGAAAAGACCAATTAACTAAGAAAACATTCCGATTATTATTTCAGTACGTGGGTTAATTTACGTACAAAACATAAGACAGTTATTTCAACACTTTGACAATGGTGGTTTATTTTGTATTAAAAATAATATGTCATTGTTGCTGGCTTAATGGGATGGCTATTATTACAGAATATTGCGATCCATCCGCAAAAATCAGGTATGTTTTGTTTCTTCAGTTCGAAGACTAATTCCTGACATGACACGTTAGGTTAATTACGTAACCACCAGCGCGCCAGAGGGCATATTCACTGCAATGGTACAAAATGGCTGCGCCCGTTATATATAATAGCCGTCACATTTAACCGTTTTATTAATTAACTATAAGATTATACTTGTTGATATTAAGTAGTAATGTGCATTATATACTCTGTCAAAAAAGAAATGCATAGGCGAAATATTCATGGAATTATCTCTTTAATACAAAGTGGCATAATTTCATTATTAATGATCGTATCAGTCAAATTTGACATGAGTACCGGTATGTGATAATGTTCATGCTATGGACTGATGGCAGTGGAAGCGTTTTCGTCACCAAAGAGTGTCACACGAGGGCGCTGAAATCAGTACCATGTGTGGCCACCAGCAGCAGCAATCACTGTGCGACATCTCCTTGGCATAGACTAAATGTATCTGAATCTGGGCGTGTGGAAATCCTAGCCCATTCTTCCTGCAGTCATGTGACAGTTGTGGAAGTGTCTGAGGCTCCAGGTCACGCTGGCGTACAAATTTGTCCAGTTCGTCCCATAGATGTTCAATGGGGTTGAGATCTGGCGACCTTAATGGCCATGGCAGCACATGAATGTTCTCATTCTGTAGGAAATCCATTGTTACACATCCCGTATGCAGCCTGGAATTGTCCTGCTGAATGAGTTCTCTCTGTCGATCCAAAATGGGAAGCATGTGACGGCGAAGAATTTCATCCCGGTAGTGTACAGCTGTCAGGTTGCCTTGTACGAACACAAGTTCACTTCTTCCGGTGTATGAGATGGCTCCCCACATCATGACACTCCCTCCACTGAATCTGTCAACTTGGGCGACGCAGTTGTTGGCAAAACGTTCATTGTGGCGTCTGTAAACACATTGTCATCCATCACGTTGCTATAGAAGGAAACACAACTCGTCGCTGAACCATACTCGCCGCCAGTTTCCCCAAGTTCCACCCCTGTACATTCGTGCACCAGCGAACACGTAAATGTCAATGATGACATCGCAGGACAGGGCCAACATACGATCTCCTAACCCGTAAACCAGCTTCTTGAAGTCGGTTCCCAATGGTTTGTGCAGACACCCTTCTCAAACCAGGTATGCGTCCAGCAGTGTTCTTTGCTGTGGCAGTTCGGTGACGCAAGTGCGGAACCCGGATGTAGCCATCTTGTGCTGCAGTTGTTATGTGAGGTCTTCCACTTCTGGGCCGGTCTTCAACTGATTGAAACTGCTGGTACCTGTCCCAGAGACGTGAAATGGTGCTCTGATGGACATTCATGTGGCGTGCGACTGCTGACTGCGATTCACCTAACTGGAGGCGGCCTATTGCAATGTTTCGATTCGGCAGGTTCAGTCTTGGCATCTTGTAACTCGTCTACATTGAAATGGAAATGAGGCATCATTGCGAGCACTGCAGCTTTAAATACCCATCACTACCCCAATCTTTTCCCTGAGTTTCACGTGCATTCACCAAAATCTGACCATTTGACTCCAATTTCCTGCAATTGTCGCACAACGTGCGTTAAATTTGTTTTAAGGTAAATATGGGTATGCTGTCCCATTCCAGCAACATTAACAAACATGGTCATTCAGCAACAATGTACAAAAAAACTATATTTTGTAAAATCAAACACTTTTCTTCTTTCTCTATCACCTGTGTGTTTCTTTTTTGACAGCTGAGTATATATCGTTGAATATGCATACCAGATCAAATGCCTTAATTGTCCCTTCCTTTAATAGGACTAAAATGAAAAGGATGGTTAGTATAATTATAAATGACAGTGAAACATGAACAGATATTAATTTTATTGTTGAATATTATTATCAGTTTGGTGACATTTACATTTTACCAATTAAAGTATGCTAATTTCTAAGGAGAGCAATGACTCGTAAACAAATTCTGGGGACCTTTTTTTTTAGCTGCTGAATATTTTACAAATGGCAGTCACTATAGGCTGCATAGTACCAAAGAAGAAAAAAGTAAAGTTTGTTTTATTTAACGACGCCGCTAGAACACATTGATTTTTTATCTTATCATCGGCTATTGGACGTCAAACATATGGTCATTCTGACACTGTTTTTAGAGGAAACCCGCTGTCGCCACATAGGCTACTCTTTTTACGACAGGCAGCAAGGGATCTTTTATTTGCGCTTCCCACAGGCAGGATAGCACAAACCATGGCCTTTGTTGAACCAGTTATGGATCACTGGTCGGTGCAAGTGGTTTACACCTACCCATTGAGCCTTGCGGAGCACTCACTCAGGGTTTGGAGTCGGTATCTCGATTAAAAATCCCATGCCTCGACTGGGATCCGAACCCAGTACCTACCAGCCTGTAGACCGATGGCCTGCCATGACGCCACCGAGGCCGGTCAGTACCAAAGAAGAGTATCTGTGTCAAAGTTTGATGTGCACCATCAAATATTTATAGAGTAAAAGCAGCTGTGGGTGTGATTGGTAGTAATATGTGACATTGATTATTTGTGCAAATACTATTATCCATTGACAATAAATAAATACACTTTTATTTGTTATACAGTTGTTATGCAGTATATATCAGAGGTTGAAACTAATGCGGGGTAGGCCTACCCCTCAAAATGGCACTGCAATTTTCAGCAAAATTACGGTTGCTATTAAAAACATTACTTAAATCTCTTAAATGATACGTGACCCCCATTTTCTTGCAGGCAGATTAGATGTGAGGTGCCACACTTCCTATTGCTGTACTTCCTGAGTGTGTTGAAACGCTGCTTACTTCAGTTTTATTAGTAAACGTTAACATTATCGGCAATAGGAATTGATTTGGTCTATTAGAACCTGTAATAACGACGCGACCCTTAAGGGGGAGATAATTTCTGGGCCTTCGCCATTCCAGTTACCTTTTTGGCTTTTTCCCAAACCATGTTGACCTTAGCTATTCGAAATGGTCGTTCCTCTTCGTCCAAGTTCATGTTAGCTTCCTCGGAATATTTAGATGCATAGGTCTCAGAAAAATTAAATAAAGCATACATAACAAATAAATAGCATACAACATTCATGTTCGCGTGTAGGTTTAAGTTGCACTATACAGTTCACTTCCGGGTGAGAGTTCATTCATCACGGTCATATATAGAGATTATTATACGAGCTTGTGTGTCATACTGGTTTTACAAAACGAGTGTCAGAATTTTTTTATTGCCCGAGCGATTTGTGATAAATCCTTATTGTTAACAACGAAAGACAGTGATATTATCCCTATTCTAATACTACACCTATTAGGAGTATCTGTAAGCAATTTTATTGTGTTTTTATTAAGGGACCGTAACAAAAGTATATTGAAGCCAGAGAGACTAAGTCACTTAGTCTGGGGGGGGGGGGGGGGGGGGGGGGGGGGGTTACGATTTCAACATCTCCATTTAGTCTTTTTATCACTTTTGGCTTCATTTGCTTTGAACTTGAAAATCATCATACAAACACAACCCAAAAAGGCTTCAAAACACTGGCCAAGGTATTTATTGTCGACCTACTGCCCATGCAAACCAGGATATCAAGGTGGCTAGGTATGTATTACAGTCAACTCTCGTTATAACGGCCATGTTGGTACCACACAGGTCTTGCCGTTGTAACGATCATAAAGAGTTAGCTCTCTTAGTATGACAAGTGGTTTGGCAATCATGTGTAACACTAATAAATAATAAAGTAATGAAACAAACAAACCAAAAAACAAACAAACAATTGTTGTTATACATCTTGAGCGTGTTTAGGATGATTTTCTTTAATAAGAGTCACTTCATTGAATCGGTAGCAGGCGGGTGGTGGTGGTGGTGGTGCTGTGGAATTTGAATGGAGCCGTTAATGCCAAAGAGAAAGTATTTCGCAATTTTGTTGAGGAAATTTTGGCGCAATTTTGAACGGTCGGTCAACCAATTACACTTCGCCTTTTATAGCGTTATTCGGGAGCATACACATTCTAAAAATATCGGGCGAGACTATTTATGCAATAGGCGAACTTGTTGGTGTATTTCAACATTGACAAAAACAGGAGAAAAAGTGCAGTAATAAATTCTGTATACTAGTATAAAAAGATTTTATGGCTATACCCTCACGGTTTTTTTTCGTCTTGAAACGAATTTATATAGAATTTGATATTGAAATTAGATTCCGGCATACTTCGTAATTCACCCGAATCATTTCGTATACCCTCGGCATAATCCCGAATGTTTTCAAATTCTTTTCAAATCACTGGCATGATTTTGCAAGTAAGGTTTTGATTGGTCGAATGAAAGGTCAACTGGACATGAGCTCCAACGGGCTGCTGTTAGATCCACATGTAATAGTGGAGCTAATTTTAATTAGATTGAGTCCACGTGTGCTTCGTATGATTATTATTAACTCGATTATGTTGAACCATATAGATAATAATGTGGTTCTCGTATTCACTTCTAAGGTCTCACTACACAGATGCCTTCTGCCATTGAAGTCCAACTTCAAATGGAGAGGTCTCGTTGGCACTAACAACATACACCATTTCGAACATACATTATATATATATATATATATATATATATATATATATATACACACATATACATATACACACACACACACACACACACACACACACACACATACATATATCAATAAATACAGATTAACAAAACGCAAGCTTTTTGTCAGTTTCGTGGATTTTAACAAAGCTTTTGATTCAATCTGGCGAAATGGTTTACTCTATAAATTAATTATGTTAGGTGTTACTAGTCGCACATTGAGGAGTATTCAAACCATGTATCGTAACACTCAATATATTATAAAAACTACTGATGGATTGTCCTCTAAAATACCTTCGAATATAAGAGTTAAACAGGGGTGTGTTATGAGCCCATTGCTATCTCGAGTCAGAACCAATTAATCCACATCAATTAGCGGATACAAAAATCCCACGTTTACTCTTTGTGGATAACCTTCTGTTATTTTCTACAACTGAAGCTGGTCTGCAATATAGTCTTAATAAGCTTTAAACCTATTGCAGCACTTGGGATCTCTCATCAAATCCAAATAAGACAAAAGTTATGGTTATGGTAGCACTACACAAAAGTGTGTAAATTACAATTTTATCTATAACTCCACTCCACTACAAATTATGTTATGTTACTGCTATCTTGACATTATCTTCTCTTACACTGGAACTTTCACAACGGCTATAAAAGATCTACAGGCAAAATCACTTCGAGCCTGGTTTAAAATACGCTGTAAACTAACTTCAGCAGAACAAGTGCCTACTGCCACTCTTCTTAAAATGTTCAGTGCCATATGCAAACCAATATATACATATGCCTATGAAATCTGGGGATCAGACATAATTAACAAACGCTAAAGCTATCTTTTTTTATAACTGGGAAAACCAATCATGCTGTAATAAAAATTGCTAAATCTATTTTAGAGGTGCCTAGAAGATGCAGTAATATAGGATCCCTCAGTGAACTGGGGTTATTTCCATTATCATACGATGTAATATTATTCAAGGGGTCCAACCTAAACCGTATGACACGTGCTTGAACTTCGTATACCACTACCAAAATGGCGGACAAAGCTCGCTTCGATACACGACAGTGAGTACATTTTGTCTTACAGCTGTATTAAAATAATATTGCGATACGGCTCTAGAATGAATACTCTATCCATCTGTTGAAGAAAAACCTCGTTGTTTTGACGGTCAAAACAAACATGATAAAAATATTTGGTGTTATTTTAATGAAACAAGTTATATTTATATACCTTGAAAGTGTCATGATGAAAGCTTGTACACACAGGGAGCTAAATTATTCAAATATGTTTTGGAAAGTCATTTTATAATTGTTCATCCAAGACATTTCTTATAGTTTAGGCACATCTTCGTCTGCTCCCCCTGGTTTAAGCCAAGATTTCGTTTACTTCAAAAAATTATATTTGAATTTGTACCCCTAAAATATCGTGATTATATTTTTCAAATTAAGGTGTGTGGGTTTTTTTTTTTTCAGTAATGGGGAGATACAAAAATAGGCCAGTTAAGTTAAGCCTTTACCAATAACGAAAGAGGAAAGTTGGTTCCCGTCTTGACACCTAGAAGATCCAGTTCTGGCAAAAGGCTGTGTAATCGTCGTACCTCAGACTTTACATATTGCACAAATAAATGTTTCCTCAATCAATTTAAGAAAGCATCTTCCATATCAACACCTATAGATGTAAATCATACATCCAACAAGGAATTTTCAACACCACCACAGCAGAGATCATCACAAAAGAAAGGAGAAAAGCGATTTAGGAAGACGTTGTCATTCGCATCTCAGAGTGTAAATGACAGGGATGATAATCATACATCAAGTGGTAGATGAACCGTCCCTTGACGCAGACATGTATACTGATGATATAACAGAAACAATGGCACTCTTCAGAAGCAGTGTTCAAAATGGGTTTTGTTCCCCCCCCCCCCCCAAAAAAAAAAAAAAAAAAAACACCCACAAAAAAACACCCATTTCCTATGTATTATTTAAAGATACACTAAAATGGCACTGTCACGGTAATTCATTCTGACGACAACATGGACTTGTTTTGGACAGGAACTTTTTTTTTTTTTGGAGGTCAGTTTATCAGATTCATGAGAGGGTTTTCACGCCGGGATATATCCTGGACCACCTCACGGAGTTCAACATGCACGTGCCAACTACAAGGTGGATGAAAGAAAGATACTTCCTTCATTATGACTTGGAATCAAGGACAAATGCCCATGTGTTCAGATGTTACATGCAATTAAAATGTACACATAAACTAAGTTCAACTATTCAAATGCGTTCTTATTTCTAAAAAAAACCCCTAAAAAACACCCAAGTATTGTTCGAGACCTGTGAATGCTTATATATAATTGGTTTATGATTTGATTACATGTACATTTATATTCAAAGGCAGCCTGAATAGTCTGTTTATCCTGAAACTGCTCGTGTTACATCACTGACACTATGTGATACCACTGGCAGCAGTAATGAAACATTTAGGTTATCACACTCCAGATGACAAACATCTCAGAGGCTTTAGATTGGATAAAAACCAATTGTTATGCAGTATTTTTAATGTGACGTCACAGTTGTAATTCCTAATTTTTCTCTGTTCAGCTTGAAAAAATTAAAAACAAAATTTAGTAGAATGGCAACAGAAATGTAATGCAAATACCCTCATTTATGAAAAAAGTTTCTCAATTCGTGAAGGTTGACCATCTTACTTATATCACTCACGTTAGTTAATTTTCAAAACGTCACCTAAGACTAAAACACATGTCTTAACTAACGAGAGTGAAATAAATACAATAATCAACCATCACTCGTTGTAAAGCTTTCATGTACACGATACAACTTACGTCATATTGTCATTAAATTTTGTCTAAACACTTCTGAAACCCCCCAGATGTAGGTCAAGGATCAGTCAAGGTCACAGTAACCTATTCGAGATACACGGCATGCATCCATATACTAGGATTGCTATTTTCGGTGTCCAGTGGGGGACTAACAACAAACTAATACTACATTGCATTATAATGTCGATTTATTGGTCAATATTAAAATTATTATTTACAGACGAAATGTTACCTGGACATTGGAGACTACGCAGTGTTGTTAGCAATCTGATTAAAATTAGTTCTACTGGTCTAAATAAGGCATTCGTAATTCACATGAAACATATCGTATACCCTCGGGATAATTCGGAATATTTTCAAATTATTTTCAAATCACTGGCATGATTCTGCAAGTAAGGTTTTGATTGGTGGACATGAGCTCCAACTGGCTGCTGTTAGATCCACATGTAATAGTGGTTGGATAGTCACATAAAAAATACTCATTTACTTTTAGTTTATAATATTCTCCATAGGGGCGCCGAAATTATTGGTAACCAAAGTGTGGCCGGATGGGGGGGGGGGGAACTAACATCCCAAAACGCACGGGGGGGGGGGAAGCGGGGAGGGGGCCAGCCCCCAGACACACCTATCTATCCCTACCACCTAAACCGCCTACGCCTAGGCGCCTGTCTCTATCCTCCGGTGGCAGGCCCCCACCCCCCGACCCCCACCCAACACGCCCCCCCCACCCCGCCCAACCGTTGTGCACTCCAAAATCGGCACCCCCCATTTATTTAAATAAATAGTCCCTAGGAGAGGGACAAAATTAAATAATCATTCAGTATTAAATGGTGTTCCTAGTAGAGGAACACCCAAAAAAAGATAAGCATGTCCAGCACGTCGTGGGTGTGAAACGTATCTTGTTGAATGAAGATCCGAGGCGCCTCTCTGTAAACCAAGCAGAACATAAACGTTACGTCATTCAAAAGACACTGGCACCCTTTAATATGGAAAAACCAACGTCTGTGTAGAGTTATGGGTAAAGCTATTCACAAACGTTGGCATAGGAGCAGCAAGCCGCCCTATTAAGTTCCTGAATTTTTTTTTTTTAATAAATCAAAAAGATTCAAAATTTTTAAAACCAGGATAAAAGAAACAACACATTAAAAAGAGCACGCTTGTAAAAATAATTAAAAATTTTAATTTTTTTTTTTTAAAAAAGAAAACAACATTTTATAAATTCAAAATAAATTTTAAATATATAGGAAAAGATCCCGGCAAGGGGTGAGGTGGTTATTGCCAGATAACCATCCCTGTCCCATAGAAACCCGAGGCTGACCTATCACATACATTCACACAAACACCAACACCACATTAAAATATTATAAATATATACAGATTAAAAATACCGGAAAGAACTTATCGATCGAGTAAATAAAACATTCCAACGACGAAAGCGACAACCAGTAGAAAATTGTATATCTAAGAAAAAAGAACACAACAGGAAAAAAAGTATTAATTAAAACTATAACTAGGGGACCTCAACATAACCATAGACAAAGGGCCCCTCCAACACCACACTAAATCATGTAGCCTCCGAGGGACCCAGCCATGCACTAACCTCACATGGAGTGTAAAATGAAGAAGCCCCCCAACAAAATTAGTTATAGACCAGAAGATATATAAATTTGTGGTACAACTGCAGCGAAATAAGTATAATGTCCAAAACAAAATTTAAGCCCTAACAGGCAGGTCACAGCAGCCAATAGAGGACCGCAGGGTCCCACCAGCTACCAAAGGAGAACATCAAACCCCATATGGCTACCGGCGGGGCCCAGCACGAGCTAACTTTCCGCATGATTGGCCCACATAATGGCCGCAAAAATGAACAGCCCAGGACAAGCAACTAAATATCAATTTTTGATTGAAAAACAAAGGCCATCAACAACCTGTCTATAACTGCTTTAAATTTATTCATAGGGTTCAATAAATTAAATGAATTAAATGTAATATTATTAGTTCCAAAAAAATTAACCAGTTTCCTTCTAATTTTAGTATGTTTGGTGCACTCAATCAAATAATGATTAGCATTATCGATCTTATTGCACACCAAACAATTGGGTGTATCAACTTTCTTAACTTTAAATTTAGTTTCTTTAAGACCAAAAGATACACCCATCCTGAGTCTAGCTATAACTTTAGTGGCTTTAATATTAAATGAAACTGGGCCAGGTGTTGAGACCCTTGGTTTAATATGGGAGTGCCACGCTCTGGTGTGGTGGTCCCAATCTAACTGCCACAACTCACCAATGCGAGGCTCTGCCATAGAACAAATCTCGCTGAAGTTATATTCCACAGCAATACCAATTTCGGAAAGGCTAAGGGAGTTCTTGGCACCAACATCCGCCAACTCGTTGCCCTCGATGCCGATATGAGCTGGGAACCACTCGAGGACGACCCCCACCTGTTTGACCACTAATTTATTATAATATTTATATATATTTTTAATAATTTCCGGTCTGACGCCAGTGGCTCCAGATATTGCCCGGAGAGAACTAAGACTATCAGAGAAAACCACTATCTAGTAAAACTATACTGACTATGGTATTTATCGATCCACATCATCGCATAAAGTTTGTTTTATTTAACGACGCCGCTAGAGCACATTGATTTTTTATCTTATCATCGGCTATTGGACGTCAAACATATGGTCATTCTGACACTGTTTTTAGAGGAAACCCGCTGTCGCCACATAGGCTACTCTTTTACGACAGGCAGCAAGGGATCTTTTATTTGCGCTTCCCACAGGCAGGATAGCACAAACCATGGCCTTTGTTGAACCAGTTATGGATCACTGGTCGGTGCAAGTGGTTTACACCTACCCATTGAGCCTTGCGTAGCACTCACTCAGGGTTTGGAGTCGGTATCTGGATTAAAAATCCCATGCCTCGACTGGGATCCGAACCCAGTACCTACCAGCCTGTAGACCGATGGCCTGCCACGACGCCACCGAGGCCGGTCACATCATCGCATAAAGAATGGCCATTAATTCAGTAGTGTAAACAGATATATGATCTGTAAGTCTTGCCCTAATGGCTATCGGCTTATTATAATTATTTAAATTTTTTTACAACAAAGGCCATTCCTGATCGACCAGTGGCCGGGTCCTTGGATCCATCGGTATACACCTGTACCACCCCCGGATAGAAGTCCTCGACCACTGCTCGAAATAAAATATTTTGATTTATCGGATTATTATTTTTACATATTTCATTGCGGATGTGGAAGTTGACCACCGGCTTGCCGATCAGCCATGGATATTCAAAATTTATATTGGCACGGCTGATAGGAAGATCGGCAATACCGAAGTCAACCATAAACTTATTTAAATAAGACACAATAGATGTGTGGATGTCTCTGACAGTTACTAGCTTGACAGGTACAATCGAGTTAATAGGAGTCAGGCACCAAATTTTTTATTTTAGTTAAATACTTGATGCCCTGTCTGACTCTTCTAAGTGCTAAAGGGACAACCCCTAATTCAGCCAGGACACTATCATATGGGGTACAGATAGTTCCCCCAACTATTATCTTGAGGGCCCTACCATATACCGCATCAAGTCTCCTAAGCTGAGCATCAGTAGCACATCCAAAGGCAAGGGCCCCATATTGGAGTCTAGACACGATGAAAGCTTCAAAGATCATGAGTAAAGTTTTTCTGTCTGCTCCCCATGATGTGCCTGACAACACTCGGATTAAATTAATGTAAAAAATACAGTTGTCAGTCACCTCAGTGATGTGTTCACCAAAACTAATGGAGTTGTCAAAGATCACACCCAGAAATTTGACTGATTGCACCTGACTAATTAACATATTATTCAGTCTTAATTGTAAATTAAATATACTTTTAAATTTTCTTGATTTTTGGAATATAATAGCTTTAGTCTTTGCTCTAGAGATGGTAACTCCACAGGATTCTGCCCATCTATATAAATTATTTACATCTTTCTGGAGGTCCTGTTGGATATCTTCATAGGTATCACCTATTCTCCAGAAAGCAGTATCGTCGGCAAAAAGCCCGATACTCATAGCTAGCCATCAATCCCCCCATGGTAAGCCGAGAGCGCACGAAATTACGTCCAACTTTGTTGCTAGTTCGACTGAGAGTGTGAACATGGTATTATCGACTGTTTTATGCTATTACTAAGACGTTTGTTTATTGGCTGTATTTGTCAACAGCCGACCAATGAAATTTTTTTTGACAATCGAGTAAACTGAAGCCATGTAGTATGTACTTGTATATTTTAAATATCATATAGTAATTACTACGGGGCAGACATCGGTTCTATGGCGATGCATGCAACTTCGCCACGGTATGTAAAAATCTGAACATATAACAGAACACTTGCGATCGTACGAAAACAAAAGAAACAGATCCACAATTCTCTTAAATTCTTTTCGCATGCTTTCACGTGCAACATTTCACTAAATAATATTTGGCTACCAGTAATCTGTGACACATTCATGACATTAATATTAATTAATTAATATACCTACCGATCTTGTTTTATTCAAATAAGTTAAACTATAAAAAATGTAATTTTTACAAACCATTGTTAGATTTTGCCGCGAAAAGTGGACTAATAGTAATGTAAGCGTAATGCAGAACGATAGCCAGTCTATGGGTACCAGACGTTTCGTCCCCGATTCAGTTCACCTCAAATTAGTTCGACCCCACTGATGAAATAGTGCAAATGTGGCAGTGTGCCTACATAAAAATAACACTGCTCCCAAGTTTGTCACTTTATTACTAATCTGTAAATGGGAGTGAAACTGTACTACACTATTTGCTAATAAAGGGGGTCTTTTAGGGGGTTTTTTGGTGATGATTTTTGATCTGTCTGTGTGTGTGTGTGTGTGTGTGCGTGCGTGTGATAATGCTGTTAATTGCTGTACTAGGTATAGTAACTTTATTTACACTGATGAATATATTTAGCATGTTTTACTAGACAAGCCATAAAGTAGGACTATGCTTAAAAAGGAAGTAGAATTTTTTTGCTACTTATGTGGATTGATTTATACTTTTATTATTGAATACATAACATTCCAATAAATAATTTAAAAAAAAATTCGTTATGTATCTTTGGTTGTTGTTATTTTTTAAATATGTCAAATATGGCGCTGTTTAAATTATTTATTTTATTTTTGAAAATGGTGTTTTCGCGTGCTTTAAATTATTGCTTTGAAAGGGGCGTTCGCGTGCTTAAAAATTAAAATACCACAAAATTCCGGAAAAATATTTCCATTAAGTTGGTCGCCCTGAATTGTGCATGGGGTAAAAGGCCCCAGGCCTGGGGTAAAAGGCCCATTACAGGATATTATTCTTTAATAAATGTGAGTGTTTCATTATATTGTTTTAATATCACAAATATACAAATTCGATTCCTCTGTGCATAAATTATATTTATTGCTCAAAACAGGGAAAAGTTGCTAAATGTGGTATGAAATATATAATATTTTCCTTAAGGATATTTGCCTTATACCCAACTCTACCCTATGTCTAAGATATAAAACAAAATGTGGATATTAATTTTACAAAGTAAGGTAAATATACTGGGATTCACATTATAAGGTTACCTCATATGGGAAACAAAATAAATGAAAGTTCAAGAGAGGCTACATGTCGTGATGTACATGACACTCAGATGGGACACCATGCAGATTTAAATAAATTTTAAATCGAAATCGGACAGATAGATAACTCCTGCCATTACAATTATTTACTAATGATACTAATCTACCTAGCTGATGAAGAAAAAGAAAGACAGAAGGTAATCAAACTTTTATTTTAATTGGAACTGAAATCTGCCAGTTACTGCAGAATGACTCGGATACCGTTTATCGTATTACGAGTTGTTTAAAAACGTATCGAACGAACGAAAGCGAGTTATAAGATAAATGGTATCTAATGGATACGAATGTAGTATTCTATTCTTTACACATCGTCAAAACACAGTTTTGAAATAAAAGTAAACGCCAATTCCAACTTAAACCAAGGCCTATGTAGGCTACAACACTAGCGCTTATAGTTAACTTATTTGTCACAGAAATGGAAGTACATATGTACTGTGGTTTCACCATTCACGCGGCAAGCTTGCCCATTAAATGTCAGGTTGCTGGTAAAAATAAGGTTCTAGGGAACTGGACTAACATTTTACGTGATCCAACCAACAAAGAGGAACGTTTTGTATTCCACACTACCAAGATTGCCACCGTAGACTGTCATAAAGACATGCTAATATACCATTACGTTTGGCAACACAGTTATTCTTCAAGGAACTGTCAGTTCAATGTCACCATGTGACTACGAGGAATCGAACAAAAAAGAAGAAGAAAGAATCAAACACCACACAGTACGTTATTCCGAACGGCTGTACTAACTCTCTTGTGCGCACTGTTCATGAATACAGATATATATATATATATATATATATATATATGTCGTCCCAGTTGGCAAGTTCCATCCTTTGTTTACCTTGGGTAAAAACAAATGTGAGAATATAGTTTGCCTTTAGTACAGGTAAATATGATCACATCAATGGTATGTAATTATGACGTCTTTAGTAAAGGGAAATACCTGTCCCTGCTTCTTTTGCACAACTTAAAAGGATGTAATTCCACCTCTGCTTTTGAAAAAAAGTAAAAGGACCGCATGGGGTGCATGGAACTGCTACCTTGATGTGGACAGTGCCTTTACATGACACCCGTGTCTTTGCCGTACACCAAAGTATGAGCAAATGATCCACACTCCAGCTACTGAAAAGCTTCATAGTAGACTTGTATGATAAGATCAGTGACCTGAAACATGCTGACTGAAACCATTCCATCCACCTAAGATGCCCTACCACAACACCCCAAAACGAGTTGCCTACCAAGATGAAATATAGTTCTCCAGTGGATAGAATAAATAAATTGCATCTACTCCAGAGGGGTGGGAATGATCTTTTGATAAATCCAGTCACGAGTTCCTATATGCTGTATCATACTTGTGACCCTCAGACTGCAGTGTTGTTATAAGAGTCGAAGTGGACGTGGCACTAGATGTATATGCCAAAATAAGCCTGATGGAAGTGTACTGAACTATGTATTTATTATTGTGAGAAGTAAAACGTTCATTAGAAACTTCGTGCATCTCCACTAGTGTATGGAATTAGTCAAACATTTTGAATTATATATGCACCTACATATTTCAATGATGCATGCCATGGTTACATTTAATTCTTTATTTTCACAAAATTCTCATGAATAAATTGATTGCTTTGTACTCTGTACTTCAATTAACAGTTAGATACCAAGACAGGAAACTGGCAAGACTCGCAATAAACGTTGCAGTTTTACAAATACCATTACTCTTTGTAATAATCGGTGAATATCTTCTGTACATCACACAGCTGATTTACACTATTTGTCATCTCATCCTAGAGATGATGTTGATCTTCCAACCACGTCAAAAAGTGTGTTATAAAGATCTGTACAAGGGCTTCATATACGAGGATACGACCTCTTTGTGCCACGATGAAACTAGCATGCTAGAAACCGTGTTTGTGTGTGCATGCGCGTGCGCACGCCTTTGTGTGCGTGTGTCTGTGTGGTAATATTATATGCGTGCATGTATGAGTGTTTGAAAGAAAGTTATTTACATACATAGCTATATAGTCTGTCCCAAACGAACTGTCACGGACATTAGATATTTTCAAAAATATACTTTTGACAAAACACTAGCGCATTAATTTTTTTGTGAGGATACCATCGGTCACTAAATATCAGGAACGAAAATATAAAGCATTGTTTTAAAATTAATTTGTTTTGGTAACTAAGGCATTGTAGTAGCTACAAACAGACAAGCTACTACGGCTTAATTTTAGTAAATATTCTTTCATCATCGCTAAGAAATAGCATTATTGGCCTGGAGACGGCCATATTGGAAGCGCTCGCTAAAAATGTATTAATACCCCAAAATTAATAAATTTTGTTTTTAAACTGTATTATGACATTTCCAACCTTTGTAAAGGCTTAAAACATCAAACATTAAAGCAAACGAAGACTATCGGAACTAGATGCATGTATTCTGCGTATACTGAATTAGACATAACTTCGCATACAGAAGAACATTTCAAGTGACACTCTTGAAAAACAAACAATAAAAAGAAGAGTCAAATACACAAACTCTCCACCCCTCCACCTCCTCCCCACCATATCTCAGATAATAATTAAAAAACATATCCAATCAAAAGTCCACATTAATAAAGAATGATGTTCAATCATTAAAAATACCGGACCTATACACAGTGTTAATATAGTACAGATGAACCTTTCATTATTTATTGTTGATAACCGTCCTAAATACTATTATTTAAAGATTACTACATTATGAGTACAAACGTTTCAAACATACCAAAATACTGCAGAACTCAAGCTAATCTTATCGGGCAATTAGGTTTTTATAGGAATTGGGTGATGTTTTCTTACACCGACAGAATTTGCAACATTTGACCTCAGCTGTCCTCCAAGGGCAAGTTGACTGTATCACATGAGCATACGACGGACCAATTAACTTCGAGGGTTTTCCACGATGTTGCAGGCATTAGCTGACCTTGGTCGTGCTTAGAGCCACAATCTTGAGACTTCAGTGATTCGACAGTTTAAGGGCCAAAGTGGCTCTCCAAGGCATGCATAGTGGTGTGCACATTATTGAAACCACGCTGGATATGAGGCAGGATACCGTGGCTGGTCGGAGGCCGGTTGTGGAGAGAGCTGCCTTTACTGAAGTAAACCTCTGCTTGGGAGGTCACAGAAATTTGTGGCATCAGTTCTTCTTCTCATCGCCTTCATCAAGTAATGCTCAGCGTTGCAAATCATGACTGTAAAGAGGGCTGAATATACCCCAAAGTGTTTGAGGTACCTCCCCGGTTCTACTTTCAAAGCTGCCTTCGTCGTACCAACTTTGCTGGTGATGTACAAAGCTGGCAATACTGCACAGAGCTGACGACTCAGAGGGTGGAACAAGTATGAAGGGCACATACCGTGGGTATCTCCCACTCCAGCTCATACCCACATCTCCTCAAGGTCGTAAAGCAGAAATACGGGGATGTAGTACAGCAGGGCAACAATTACATCTGTATCATTCATGATTAAGACGCATACTTTGGGTCCTGCCTCAAGAGAATCCAAGACATGAAAGGGTATACGAAGGTCAGCTTCTTGAAATGATTGGAGGTGGGCCAAATCTTGTTATTTGCCTTTGTAAAACATAACGCCCTGCCAATTCTCATCACAGTGGGGTATTGCCGTGATTCAGAAGTATTTCCACAAAGTTTACGATAGATTAGTTTCTCCAGAAGAAGCATTTCTTTGAAGGCCAGATAGTTTCAATCTATGAACACCGGCTATATAGTGTGGCATATTCAATGATATAAAATGCACATTATTGCTTAATATCAACAAGTATATTATTATATTTAATTAATAAAACGGTTAAATGTGACAGCTATTATAAACAACAGGCACAGGCGAGCTGGTGGTTACGTAATACTTAACGCGTAACGTCAGGAATGAGTCTTAGAACTAGAGAAACAAATCTACCTGGTTTTTGCGGGATGATAAAATAGGCATGCATTGCAATGTTCTTTAATAATATACATCCCAGTAAGCCAGCAATAAGTATATATTATTTTTCAATACAAAATAAACCACCATTGTCAAAATGGCTACACAAGACGAAATAATTATACCATGTTTTGTCCATACATTAACCTACGCACTGAAATTATACACAAAGTGTTTTCTTAGTTAATTGGTCTGTTCTTTTAGTTGCCTCTACCTGTGATCCCAATTGACAGATGTGTATTTGATAGGTAACCAGACGAGCCAATTAATTACCGCGGTCTAGACACAAAAATACATACCAGTATTGTGTAATATTACCTGTCGCCCTTAAAATAGTAATGGACATGGCTTATTACTGTAAACAGTTCTGTAAAACTACTGATTAAGTAGACTTTCCCATCTAAAATCATGTAACTGACCAATTACGTAGTCCCAAAGAAAATAAAATTATCACTTGGGTATCATGGGTTGTTATTTTTGCTCGAACGTAGAATACCAATAGGCCTAATAAGTGTACATTTTCCCTTTGGATTATATAACAGAAAAAAGGACTATAACCCCATTTCGTTCCGTTAATGCAACTTGAAATATATTTAGTTAAATAGTCTATCATATTATCATGTAATTTATGTTGTTTTACAAGTCAGGTTGATCAAAGAGAAGCACCTTGTTGTAAATTACTGCAATCTAATTAAAATTAGCCCCACTATTACATGTGGATCTAACAGCAGCCCGTTGGAGCTCATGTCCAGTTGACATTTCATTCAACCAATCAAAACCTTACTTGCAAAATCATGCCAGTGATTTGAAAAGAATTTGAAAAACATTCGGGATTATGTCGAGGGTATACGAAATGATTCGGGTGAATTACGAAGTATGCCGGAAACTAATTTCAATATAAAATTCGTTTCAAGACGAAAACAAAACCGTGATGGTATAGCCATAAAATCTGTTTATACTAGTATACAATCCAGAATTTATTACTGCACTTTTCCTCCTGTTTTTTCAATGTTGAAATAGACCAACAAGTTCGCCTATTGCATAAATAGTCTCGCCCGATATTTTTAGAATGTGTATGCTCCCAAATAACGCTATAAAAGGTGAAGTGTAATTGGTCGATATTTAAATTGTTATTTATAGATGAAATGTCACCTGAACATAGGAGTCCACGCAATGCTGTTAGATCTACCGGTATATACCAGTGCAGGTGGTCCCTCCTCTCCACTCCCCCCACCTTTCCTGTCATGGACGGAGGAGCCGGCCTTGTGCCCACGACAGGCGTGCGCTACAACAGCTTGTTCTGAATGTGCAAGTAAAACCCTATGACCTGACCTGACCTGGTTGATATTTAAATTGTTATTTATAGATGAAATGTCACCTGGACATGGGAGTCCATGCAATGCTGTTAGATCTACTGGTAGACCAGTAGAACTAATTTTAATCCGATTGAAATTACTGCTATTGTTTACACTGTGCATACAGGAATTGGTCGGAGCTGACGTCACTTCGCCCCAAGCTAGAGTACCGGACGCACCGAAAAGAAAAGAAAATGACTGCTCCCAGTACACGTTTTTCATTTGTTAAAGTGTCAGTATGTATTGGTGGTCCGGGTATGCATCTTTCCAACATGTCATATCTGAGTTTACTCTCTCTTTAACAAATGACTCACTCAAAATCTGATGCTCATAGTGCCAAGAAACACTATATTCAGTGGGGTGTATTCTGTTTTGCTTGTTATTGTTTGTTTGTTTTTTCTGTTTTTGTTTATTTATTGCTGTTTTGTTTCTTTAACAAACCAATAAGGTATGTTCAGCACTGTATTTAAAGCCACAGAGTGTTTAATTCAACCCCCCCCCCCCCCCCAGCCTGTTACCGACCCTGGTCAGGCTACTGGTGCTCTCTTGCACCTGCCAAAGCAGGTGGTCCCTTATCCCACCCACCGAATGCTTATGCTCACTAGGGGTGACTACTGCGGTCAATTTTACTATACGAATAGTATTGTGATAGTTAAAATACTATTGTGATAGTATTGAAATAGTGATAGTACTATTGCAATATTATTGTGGATTCTTAAATCACTTCACAACAGTAATATGAATAGATATTTCGCAAAACTATTGTGTATGTATGTGCGTGCGTGTACGAATGTTTACATTTGTATGTATGTCTGTGTTTATTTGTAATAATGTCAAAAGGTAGTGAAATCATATTTAATAAATTTATAATATAAAGACCACGTTGTTGTTATGCTTTCGATAGTTGAGCAAACAATTGCGATAGTTTAATTAACTATCGATGCATTGCTATCAAGGCACAGACTATTGCAATATATCGATAGTTTGATGTATTGTTACACCACTAATGCTCACCGAAAGTGGTTCACCCATTATGCAAGATAAATCTGATGAAACCAATAAAGTTACAACCATTGAAATTCAACAAGATCAGTTTGTATTATCGAATTCGGAGCCATCAAGAGAACTCGGACTAGAGGGTACTATGGTTAATTTAGATAAAAAACCACGGTCCCCGATATTTTTTGGTAATTTGCACATAATAATCATAGTTCAGTCCGAATAAATGAAACAACAAAGTATATAATTTATTGCACTTGCACCTGCATCGATTGTGCAGAATTTATATAGATTAGTCTCAGACGGTTAGAGAGCATGGATAACTGTCCAAATGTCTGTCCCAGTGGGTATGCCTTTTTTATACACCTGTCTATGATAGGTCATATTATGGTATAGCGTTGTCTGTCTGTCCGTCTGTTAACATTTTCTTGTCCAGACCATATCTTGCATACAGGACCATCAAACCTCTCGTGTAGGAACAACTTGGGATGACAGTGTGTCACATACTATTACTAGGTCACTGTGACCTACTTTTTACCACAGGTATCAACAATCAAGAACTTGGGATAGCGGTGTGTTGCATACTATTACTAGGTCACTGTGACCTACTTTTCACCAGAGTTATCCCCCAAAAATAACGTCACATATATTATAGTAACGTTATATAAGTATATAAGTAACTATAGTATTTATAATAGGGGTTTCTGTTTGGGGATACCTGTGCTTTTTACGGTCTACATAACAGTAAATCCTTGTCCGTACCATATCTTGCATACAGAACCATCAAACTTCTCATGTAGGAACAACATGGGATGGTGGTGCATCACATACAATTACTCGGTCTCTGCGATACAAATACTCCTGACAGTTGTATCATGGAATCCATGTCGTTTCGCCCCGAAGACAGTCCGCCACCAATTTGACCTTTTCATCCCCAAGTTGATTCGCTTCCAACTGTTTGCCCCAAACTATTTGTCAGTTCACCACAAACTTTTAGTCAGTTCGCCCCCAACTCTCAATTATTTGTTACTTTTAAACAATTATTGTGTTGTTTTTTTAGAGGCATGTTGAAGTGTGTGTGTGTGTACAGCAGCAATAGGATTCACTGGATGGAAGTGTTGTCTGCATTTCCTGGTAGCATGATTTGCTTGTCCAGTCGTTCGTCTATAAGTAGATTTCAGTTACCAGGATGTGTACCACCTCCTTATCGTGCGACCAACCATGGGTTTCAGTTTCGATACAATAGGTGCTCTTTGAATACACCTGAAAAAGGCTGTTTACCATTCAGGTAAAAACCTGTGACATGGCACACTTGACTGAGAATTAAGCATTGACAGACCTCTCAACCTTGAGACACTGGAAACCTGGACACTGAAGCCCAAAAACCTGGTGATTTCAGTAAAAACCTGGAGATTGACCTATTCATACATAATCAAGTACTAAGCAAAATAAAGTGGTCGTTCTTTTGTGTAGAAAACAATATTTAACAGGTGATGTCAGGGAATTTTCACTTCTACGTCAAGCGTGCAAACTCAACGAGAATGCAAGAGACTGGTAGTGATAACCTTATTTGGCATTGATTTTCTAAATATGGATTGTGTCCAGTCCTCTCACTTTGTTTATTATTTTTGGCCGGATTGGCCGAGAACTTGACTGAGCAAGAACAAAAATTATTGTAACTACAATGGATTTTTACCGCAAGAGAAAACCGTGAGATGTTCGAGAAAAAACCCGTGAGATTTTCGCGGCTTACCATGAGATGTTGTGGAAAACCGTGAGTATCACAGCAAAACCGTGAGACTTGAGAGGTTTGCATTGATGACATTCATAATAAATCTGTTTATTCCACATTCTTACTAAAGTAAAATTCCGCGTGATCTGAAAATGTAAATCATACTTGCATCAAATTTTGACGACTGCCAAACAGTGCATCTAAAAATGCATATGTGAGTGCATGAAATCACCTAAAACAGGGTAGGGTTGCACTAGAGGAAGCTCGGTACATACAGATGGATCCAGACCACAAAACTGGTATCTTTATAGGGGCAAACTGGTACCTTTGTCACGTGGGGGGGCGAACTGACATCCTATTTCGGGGCGAACTGGCTTGTGGGAGAAACATCTGGTACCCGTATCATGTCCGTCACCAGTAGACTGCTCTTGTTCATGCTATAAGGATAATGATAATTGGCTTATTTTTGTCTAAAATTTACAACTTATTTATTTCGGAGGCGATGTTTTCTAAATTGCACATAAAAATTGTTGGTCACGAATTCTACCCGTACCCTCCTTACAGTGGTTAGGGTTAGTCTTTTGAGCCTTTGGTCGAACTCTTTCCATAAAAACCCCCAACATTTTTGTAGGATGGGACAGACTAATTTAGAAAATGTCCACGGTCCCTAATAGACTACTAGTAATAGCCTTTTTTTTTTTTTTTAATTACACATAATAATAACAAATGGCTCTTCGGGCCGAATAAATGAAATAACGGCAAAGTAGGCCTATATAATTTATCACATTTGCGCTCGCTTTTTTATCTAGTTTTACCTAGTTAATATTCAATTAACTAATTAATGCTGACACGGCCGTAACGGGAATTTATTTGAACCTTGAATTTAGACAACTTGACAGTAGGTTAATATGTTAAAATGATATAAAACAGTACAATATTATCGAGACACGGGAACCTTGCTATTTTTCCGCCCATGCGCACAAGTTATCATCCGGGGTTTTGGAATGAACATTTGTAATGGCGGTCAAGGTGGCAACTAGAACGATAGAAATACATAAATAACTGGCCATCTGTCCGTCAAAACAAGACCGATAAAGAAAAGGAACAAAAACATTACAAAACAAAAATGATGCAACATGTTATACAAGATAAATCTGACGAGACTAAGAAAGTTACAACCATTGAAATTCAACAAGATCAGACTCCATTATCGGATTCGGAGCCGTCTGTGGAAACTCATCAAGGATTGTTGTCTAAAGAGTCAAATTTTGGACCAGATATGTCGGGTAGCGAAGATGATGAGGCATCTGAGGTATGCTTCATGAATAACTGTTTTTACAAATAGATTTTGCAAGTTAAACAGACACAGAGGCATATTATTTGCAATAGAGGCCTGTTTAAATTATACATTTTTGGGAACCATGTGACATGATGATATAAAACTAAAAGAAAAAAAAAAGAAGCCAGTTTGTTATATACATTCATTTATTGACAAATACAAAAATAAATTATGAGTCTGGTAACTGAAAGGTAACCCACATTTACAGGGTTTGTCAAAAGGTACCGAGGATAAACTTATCGGATGATAGGGCTGGTGCTTATAAAACTTTTAGCGACTTGGACTCAGACTAATAAAGTCTGAGGCAGTAATGTCATGAGAAGGATGCCAAAATGGCCCCAAACAAAAATGGAACCAAATTGGACAAAACGGAACCTAGCGTTGGCTGAAATGGCACCACAATCTATGGCAATATGACTAAAACGAACGAAAAAAAAAATGTATGGCTAAAACGGTATCATTACAAGTTGTGAAGATATCTTAAATAAAACAACAGCTATATTAATCATTTATGATTCTGTTTTATTGTTATGCCTATATAGGGGAGATATAAGTATTAGCAGCTAGCTAGAAGTCGGTGAAATGCAATCAATGTCACCAATACATTGAAATGACGTTACAGCTTAAAAAACAACAACAACAAGGTATCATTCTCACCATTACATTGAGGTGCCGTTACAGCCAAATCGGTTTCGTTTTCGCGAACAAAAATGTTTCCGTTTGGATAGTGGTTCCGAGTTAGCCTAATTCCCAGAAAACAGGGCCTGCCAAAGGTCAATAGTTCCAAAAACTGATTTGTTTACATTGAAAGTATGTTACCGGTATGTTTTGAATAGATTCTTCTGTTAAATACTTGCAGGATGTCACTTGAATTTTGTAAATCTGTGTTAAAGAAATGTGAATATCTTAGTCTTGATCAGAATATTTCAACATGATCTGTCAGTCAACGTTTGGGGTTTCATTTCTTTTGTTTGCCATCTGATGTTGATAACTTATCAAGTGTCCTTAATGTTTGTAATCATTAAATATATACATATATATAGAGGATTTGTCATGAGTATATCAACCGAGTCTATGTTAATCGGTATGAGTAAAAAACATGAGTAGCGAATTCTATTTATCCTATAATACTTCTAAAATAACATTATAATTACTTTTTTTAGTAAATCACAGTACTAAAGTCGCTGCCATCGATAATATGACGTCATCACGATTAGCACAGATTAGTTTGACGTCACACATTTTAAACAAATCTTTGGAAACGTTACGCTCAGGTACACAGATCTTGTTGGCTTGTAAGCAGATGACGCATCCACAGCAACAAATTACGTAGAGACCTAGTAGATTTGCATACCATTATTACCCGGGTTAATAAAGTAAATTGTCACATGGGTTTATGACATGGATATCATGAGTAAGTTATAGGATAAATATATATGTTAAAATATTGTTAAACAAAAGTATAATTTCTATGGACTGGCGGAATATTAGAAATTCTGGCGGGCTAGTAACTTTTAGTTGGTTCTGGTCCGGCGGGCTAGTGAAATATTTTTCATTTCTGCACCCCTGATAAGGAGACCACAGGAAATCGTGGGGCCTATTCGATTGCCACCATTAGTACTCGAGCATATATGTGTGCAGGCATCGAAATAAGTCGAGAACGGTCGTTCAGGTTACCGGGAGGTTACCACATGTAAGAATTTTTTTTTAACGAACAGTAGTATCGTTTCCGAATGTAAATCAGGCAATGCATTTCGGACTTCCGCGTTTCTGATACAGTTTCAGAACGTCCGCGTTTTAGCAGCGTCAACTAGATGTGTGCCTAGTAGTTCGCAAGAACATTTAAATTAAACGTAGAAGTACCGGAAAACAGTCTATATAGTTGTGGTAACCTATAGGTTACAAGGCTATATTTTGTGGTAACCCGTAAATGGGTTACCAGACACAATGCTTATTTCGATGCCTGTGTATGATGTCAACTTTAATTTGTCGACTTCAGTGACAGTAGTTAATTTGTCGACTTCAGTGACAGTAGTCAGGAGGATAAATATTTTCTACAAAATTATATTTGAATTTAAATTTTAGTTCTTGACTCCTATATTTAAGAGATACACTACACAGGCCTTAGGATTTCAAATTTTATGGGAAACAGTTTTTCGGTTCCATGCCTTGTGATCATTGGATACCCATTGGAAACTGGTTTTAGGTTCAGTGAAAAGAAGTCATGGGAACCCATTTTTAATACCATTGATTTAAATTATTGCAAAAATCTTGGCAAATAGACATGTTTTCAGATTCAACATCAAGTTGATTTTCGACACTCCTCCATTATACACATGCTGTTGTGATTTTTACAGTGAAATAAAAATAGTAGTTTAGGCATGCCTACATCATCTACAGCCCATCCTAGACATCGGGGGCCATTCAGATATTACGTAACTCTGGAGGGGTGAGTGGGTGTATGTCCAAACGTTTTGTAGCATTACAGGTGGTGGGTGAGTGTACATAGAACACTATATTTTATTACTAAAATATTTTAAAATGTAAAAAAAAATTTTTGGTCATAAACGCTATGTCACGGCAACACTGTTTAAACTTTAACGTCTTAATGTAGGTAGTAATAGCTAGTTGAAAACACAAAACAATGATTATAAATTGATTTGAAATATGTGTGCTAGTAAACTTGGCTTAAAACGTATGTCCCAGATGTCCAATTGTCACTCTGTAGGCAGTGATGGTTTGGTTGGACCTGTTCTCAAGTAACTCATTCCATCATAAGTGGTTAGCCCAAGAAGGCCTACTCTGCTGTTCTAGTGCTAGATGGACATTTGGACAGTTATAGCTGTTCTCACAGTCAGAGATAACGGATACACAGAAGTTCTGCCTACCACTAGGTAGGCAAAGATTCCCGCTCTAATAACACAATGATCCTGTTTGACGTTAAATACCATTACATTAATAATATTTGAGTTCGCGATAACAAATATTTCACATATTAATCACTAATGCACTAAAGTTTCTAAACAAGAACATGAAATAAATTCAGTAGTCCAGTTAATAATGACTGGAATTGACACACTACATGATTTATTCAGACATTCATGTAGGTTTATGGAGTTTGTTTATTCTTAAAACTAAATTGATGTTAAGACGATTTAGCTTGGAACTAACTTTACCAATAATACATTGTAGCAAACTGGAAACATAAAGGGACCTGTTTGCCTAGGTTATCAACTTAAATAAAAGTAGCTATATAAAAGTTACTGGTAGTTAATAGCTACTGGTATAATTAAAATGGTGATAATAGAATACATTTGTTTAATCTTTGTCATCTTCATTATTTTTCCAGTTCAACTAAAATGATAACTTCAGAATTCATTCATCTCTTTTGTTTATTTCATTTACATTATAAGGTCTTAAAATACAACAATGCTCTAGAACTATGGTCTACCTATAAGTATTAGCTTTGTTTCTAAATGAGATTTTTAGTCCTGCTTAATGCTTACTCAAATTTACCGGGAAATAGAGTGTATTAAACCGAATCAGTCAAAATCTCTGCTGGTAGGCATTTCATTGTAGTATGTCATATATGTTTGGCCCCTAAGTTCAAAGGCACATAGATGACATTGTATGTTGAGCAATTATTGTATCACTGAATCACAGTGATTAGTATGATGTCATTACTAATGTGGTATACCGTGGTACATTACAAAAAACCACAGTATACTGTGGTACGTTTTTTTCTGCTGTATACAACCCTATTATTTAGCTGTCAAAATCAAACAGCATGCGTATAATGAGAGTACGTTTTGAAAATAAATTTTATATTGAGTTTAAAAACATGTCTCTGCATGGATGTTTGCGATAATAATAATTGAAATCTGGTATTAAAAATAGGTTCCTATGGCTTGTTTTCACAGAACCTAAAAATAGTTTCCGATGGGTTCCCGGGGCGGGACGTAGCCCAGTGGTAAAGCGCTTGCTTGATGCACAGTTGGTCTAGGATTGATCCCCATCAGTGGCCCCATTGAATGATTATTATGACCATGTTTTGTTTGTTTTCCTTCATGGTGTACTAGTTTATAAAAAGTCCCTCTAACTTGGAAAATAATGCATGCTTATAAATTTCATGATTTGAGGTTGAGTATGAAAGTAATACACACACAATTTATTCACGGTTTACAATGTGTGTGTATATTTATCATATAATATCTTACATTTTCAGTGCAATCAAAATATGTGATGTTTTTTAGATCACATACTTTAAGAATTTGATAATTTTGCAAATTAGATGTAAATTAATCGAGGTCACTGCACTAGGTTTATTGACATTAATTTTAAGCAAGCGTACTAGGTTGACACTCCATAACTGACGTCAGCATTCAGTCGGCAAATAAAAACATTTCAATAGCAATTTTATACTAAAAGCTGTCTAGTGTTTACAAAACAAAAAATGCTATGCACTAGTTTATTTTGATGTAAGGACATCCAATATTATTTTAATATTTAGTAATTGCGAACTGAAAGTAAAGTTGCATGTACAGTTTATAAAAATGCGTTTGTATTAAGCTTGAGATTATATGATAAAGAGATTATTACCTTTGTGTGTTTCAGTATCGTCAATATCATTAATTAGGAATAAAAATAATGTATTATGCTCACCAGAGGCTCGCATAATACAATTTTTATTCCTAATATATGATATTGATGATACCGAAAAACACTGGTAATTTTTATATATATATATATATATATATATATATATATATTGTGGAAACCACTTGCACCGACCAGTGATCCATAACTGGTTCAACAAAGGCTATGGTTTGTGCTATCCTGTCTGTGGGAAGCGCAAATAAAAGATCCCTTGCTGCCTGTCGTAAAAAGAGTAGCCTATGTGGTGACAGCGGGTTTCCTCTAAAACACAGTGTCAGAATGACCATATGTTTGACTTCCAATAGCCGATGATAAGATAAAAAATCAATGTGCTCCAGTGGCGTCGTTAAATAAAACAAACTTTATATATTGTGGAATTGCCCATATGAATTTTTTGAAACACGAATAAAGTTCCAGTGATCCTGAAGTTTGTAACTTATAAATTTAGAATGTTACTGTTCACGATGTAGCTTATTGGTAATTAACATAAATACATTTGAACATTGCTAGAGACTAGAGTTCATGTCAAATACTGTGCCCTGTGTCTAGGTCTACAAAAGAAATGATTAAACCAAAAACACAACATAAAAAGTTGTGTTCTGTGCAGTTTTAAATTTTTTAATGTAGTTTTTATGCAAGAAGGTGTGTCAGCATTAACTTAAGTTTTGATTGCTTTTTTTTTTTGCAGGTTGATTCCTTTTTTTTGGAAGAAGCTGAACTTAAAGAAGGAGAATATGTTCCTGAACAATCAAAATACTTATTACCTGCTGAGAGTATAGATACGCAACCACTGCGTACAGTTGATCCTGAGACACATGCCCGCCTAGAGGCTTTATTGGAAGCTGCAGGTACATAGGGGATATTCAACAACATATCAGGCAATACTGTTTATTTTGGAGTGAATTGGTGTTCTTTGCGAAATGTAGGACAACATCAATTCATGAGTGCAAGATAAACAGCATTACTGACAAAGCGAGTTGGGTAATCTGTTTTTGTTCACATGGTTCAACATAACCGAGTTAATAAAACCCATACGAAGCATGTGTAATGACATAATTTTTGAAAGCGATGTCATAACAAAATTGACAGAAAAGGTTTCTCAATTGATTTTGGCTCATTGATACATCTACATGAAAAATGAAAAAGTTTACCTAAATCTGATCTGGGGAAATACCTCAAATTAGGTCAAATCCAAGATGGCCACCTATATATTACCCCCCCCCCCCCCCAAAAAAAAAGAGAAAAAAGAACGTCTTAAAGATGGAACCAATCAAGATAAATGCATGTATGATGAGTCTTGTCACATTAGCTAGAAAAGATACATACAATGGAAGTTATTTTCTTTTCAACATTACCTGTCATCAAACAAGTGCATTCTCCCCGCCCCGCCCTACAGCTAGTAGCCTGGTCCGAACATCCCAAAAGCCAATGGGATGGCCTAAATTCTTCTACTGTATGCTCCCTCTAGTTCGGTCATGTGACTGTAACTTCCTTCTTTTTCTATTCGTTGTTGGTTTCAGATATCTTTTCTTTGGCTCTGCTTATTGGAGTCTTTTTTTTCAGTTTTGTATTGCGTGTATTTGTAGCGGAATATCTTCCTCCATTGTATTGCAATCTTATCGAAGCATTCTTTTGGCGTATTCACTTGGCTAACAAGTGTTAATTTCCAAATTAATTTGTTGTGTGTGCCGGTTGACAACGTGTAGCATTTGCAAAATGGCAACTTTTTGTTTACCAGACTTTTATCTATTTCATAGATTGAAAATTTATCATATCGCAGTGCTCTACAATGTGAGTGAAATACTTGCCATGGCGACTAAAAACATTCCCTGGTCTCTGAAAAATAAAATCACATTCGCCAGTTGGAGACTGTCCAATAATTTTACCTTAATCTGTAAACAAAACTGAACATAGAAAAACACTGTGGACCAGTAGCATAAAACATGTTTTTTATCGGTAGTTTGTTGGAAAAATAAGTTTGAGACAAGTGACAAGTTTGGGACTATGAATAACGGTGACGTTAAGGGAGTTAATACTTCATTACGATGTTATCTCCCTTAACTTGAATTTTAAGCGTTTTGGAAATAATACGGCCCCAGTTCAGTTTTGGACCAAGTCAATCCTGTCCCATTTAGAGCCAGGTTTTATTTATATATTAAAATGAGATTGTTGAGTCACTGTGTGTCTTTACTTGTCTGTTTCAAACTCAAATTTCATTATTTTAAATGTCGACTTGTATATGTGTTATGCTGCGCTCCAATTGTGTTGTGATAACGGGTCCCTCCACAATAACGACTTTAGATGGCTTTAAAGACACAACTATTTACAAAACAGTATTTACAGATTTGCAAGGCAGTATTTGACGAAAATAAGTATTATTTAAACCAAAAGTAAGGTAGCCGATTGGTAACTACTAGTAACATGTTGAAGCCTGGTAATTATTATTACCATGCTTTTATTTAACTTTTAATGAGTACTGCAATTTAAATGCATATCTTAGCAGTGCCATTAAAATAGTAATTCGCTTAATTTCGTTTAATAAAATTATTGGGTACGGAATTTGATAATGATAGTTAATAGTCCACTGTTTTAATGGCACTGGACACAAACAGTAACTTGTAATTACTATTTAACAACTAGGAATTACCCCATTGCAAGTTCATTCGAATGCGGTCCTAATAACAATTACGGCATTAGTAATGTGCCATAAAATGGCAAATGAATCGATTTAATTACAAATATATATTAGCTGGCTACTAAATATAAGTGGCTGGCGACTAAAATATTATACTTTACTGGCCAGGGAAGAGTAAATTTGAACTTGCTTTGTAGAGCACTGCTCCACAATAACAACGTCTCCAGTCATGAATGTTATTTTAATCACGTCGGAAGTCGTGTTCACCAGTGGAGGATGAAAACATGTTTATATTTTCATGACTCGACTTTAGATGGCTTTAAAGACACAACTATATACAAAACAGTATTTACAGATTTGCAAGGCAGTATTTGACGAAAATAAGTATTATTTAAACCGAAAGTAAGGTAGCCGATTGTTAACTACTAGTAACATGTTGACACAAACAGTAACTTGTAATAACTATTTAACAACTAGGAATTACCCCTTCACAAGTTCATTCGAATGTGTTCCTAATAACAATTACGGCATTAGTAATGTGCCATAAAATGGCAGATGAATCAATTTAATTGCAAGTATATATTAGCTGGCTACTAGTACTAAATATAAGTGGCTGGTGACTAAAATATTATACTTTACTGGCCAGGGAAGAATAAATTTGTACTTGCTTTGTAGAACACTGTATCGGATGTTACTTCTGCTCATAGTGTTAAATTGTGTTCTCGATGTAAGAAGTTCAAGTCGGGGGATGATCCACACGAACTTAGTCCAGGTTGTCGGGTTCTGTGCGAGGAAGGCGCCAGCTGCCACAGCTGTTTGGGCCTTTCCGCTTCCGGGTTTGCCACGTATTTGAAAGTTGTCTCTACATGATCTTCTGACTGCTATTCTCAAGACGTTGCTACCGTCAGTGCTTCAGAAATACGATTGCCTCCATGGCTGCTGCCACGGTTCCGGCGGTTCCAGGAACAGGGGCAGTTCCAGTCACTCCGGTTTCTAGTGGTGCTCTCGCTTCACCTACCTTGGTGGTTCTGGATACAGTGCATCCTGCGGCTTCCACCTTGCCGTCTATGAAGCCTGCGCCTACCGTCAAGAAAAATTCTGCGGCTTCACCGAGTCGGCAATCGTCACACACTTCTCGGGACAAGTCTAAGGAGTCCTCATTGCATCGAAGCCGTGCACGCAGTCAGTCTCCACGACCTCCCATGGGTTCCACAGACCGTGATTGTACTTTGGCTGATGCTATCTCAAGAGTTTCTGATGGTTCCCGACCAGACCGTCCGCGGTCAAGGTCTCCAGTGGCTGCCAGTATAGAGGCACTGATTTTCCGCGATCGCGGAATCGCTGACGGAATCATGGAAATAACCGATTTTTCCCCAAAACATTATTTAACTTTAAAGCTGCAATGTCTGGTTTCAATCGTATACAGTCAAGTTCTAAGTTCAAATACAAGCATAACTGCACTTTTAATTCACTCGCAAGTTGTCGTCATTAACGCATATCGTCAAATGCTTACTAGCCAGTTAGAACAATTCTCGCCATTTTGTAATACCGAGCACATTTTAGCAGCCACTTCCTAGCAGCCAATTTCAGCAGACACGCATGGCGACGTTCTAAACACCGGACCATTACGCCTTTTATAATGTGTGTTGTGGTGTGGGCTATATGATACTAGTTGGACATCCTATATTACCGTAGTACAGACAGATGCATCGTTTTGTTTGGGGGGGGGGGGTCATGGAAGACGATGGAATTGTGTATTTTATTTACAGTATAATGTGGGATTTTTATCACTGCACATGTTTTAACCATTTTGTTTGCTAAATTAATCTCTG
Source organism: Gigantopelta aegis (assembly GCF_016097555.1). NCBI lineage: Eukaryota > Metazoa > Mollusca > Gastropoda > Neomphalida > Peltospiridae > Gigantopelta > Gigantopelta aegis. The sequence continues at coordinate 41,916,314 of NC_054706.1, forward strand.
TTGGTATCAACAAGCAACAACATTAAAGTCAACGTAGTCACATTCTGTGAGGGAAGCTATGGAATTCCATCAGGTTTGTCGTTTTAATGACCCTACCCACAAGCGGTGCCTAGTCTCTTCTTTTGGAAATTTGTAAAACAATATTTTTTTTAACATGTTATGGTTTATGCAGCCAACTGCACAACATGTGTTAGGCATCGTGACCGTTAACTGTTGTAAATGATCGACCAAAGTTGTCTCATTTCACTATCAAACCATACGTAACTAAGGAGAAGCTTCACCGCGTCACGTGATAAACAATGGTGGCTAGGGGTCGAAGTACCCGTATGTTCGGTTCCGAGAATACTATTACAATGCTTTGCTACATAGTACATTAAAATAAAAACTGGTCTACTAACCGTGACCCCTGACAAATTTCTATAACAAGCGGACAACGTTCTTTACAGATTGGTATTTTGTTATTTTTCATAATTCTGGACAAAATATTAATTTTAATATTCCAAAGATGAAAGAAATAAAAAGTACCTTTTGTCAAATATATCATATCAAAAAAATACCGTTGGATATGTTTTATTTACAAAACAAGGATGCGAAAAGTGACTGTCGACGTGTCGTCTACCGTAGTCTACTGGTCAGCATGGTCACGGTACATAAACTTTGTAAATACTAAATCTGAGAGCTCTTCAGATATTATAAAAGTGCTTAATAAAACGGTTAAGTTGTATTTATACGGATATTAGTAACAATAAGACTGAAAATGAGTCTTGGTTGTTATTTTGTTTTTGTGTTGTTATTATATAAAGATACTCTTTAAAACTCTAAAAAAATTAAGTTGTAGTGAATAATAAAAAATTAGCATAACAGTGTGTATAAAAGTGTGTAAAATACAGGTAACAATCGAAAGGCGTATGAGTCCGGCATTTAGATCGTCGCCATGAGGGTCAGCTGAAATTGGCTGCTGGCGTAATTGGCTGCTAGGAATTGGCTGCTAGAATCCGCTCGGTTTTTGTAATGCAACAATAGCCAAACCGTACTATTTTTAGCCCAGAGGGAGCCCGGCAAAAGTGTCCCATTTTCAAAATAGTGGGTTTATTTTTAACTTGGAAAAGCCAGTGTAATGAAAACAATTCGGAGTGCGGCGTCTTATATGTTGCAAATGTAATGGGATTTTCTGTTCTAATCGCTTAAATAATAAAAATATTCCAGACATAGCCGCTTTAATTAGCGCATTTGATTAATTAAAATTTATTTTTCGAACTAGAAACTATGGACACTGACATCTGCCTGTGCTACGCTACGACACTAGTACCTTTGTATGTTACGCCAAATGTTCAATGTAGAGTATCTAGACGTTTTACCAGTCGTGTTTTCTTCGCTTATTTCCGGCGATTTAACGGGAAAAACCGAACATTTCCGGGATTTACCGGACGCACAAAACTTGTGTATAGGATGCACTAAAACTTAACTGGACCCGCAAAAATAGAGATACTGCGTCCCGTGGGAAGCATAAAATATCTGACATTTTCAGTAACCCTGTCCACTATCAAAGATTGATCATTCTGTGTAACACACTATTTCTTTTCTACCTATAAACTGCCTATTCAAATGGGGATTCCCCATATCGAAAACAAAAAGTTTTAATCTCTGGGAACACTGCGTCTTTATCCTTTGCTGCGCTTAATCGGGTAAAGTTGGTAATTTCCGGAAAGAGATCGTGGATTTGCGATCTTTCAGAACTTCTCGTCAACAGGCCGAACACAATCGGAAATTCCCGGGCGAATAAAACAAATTAGTTAAATGTTCTGATTTGCATTAACAAACAAGTAGCACGATTCATAAACAACGCATGGTATAGTCCTTTGCGATATGGTCCTTATCTCCCCTGATAATTAGCGCTCTTTTGTTTAAAAAAACACCATAAAATCGTAAACCAAAATTGCACCCACTTCTGGAGAGGAAAGAACGGTGGATGCAGACGCTCATTCTAAAACTCCTAGATCGAAGTCTGCCTATCGTCACTACTGTTGCATATGCAGTAACTATAGAGGAAAGACTGTAGATAGTAAATTAGTGGTCTTACACAGATTTCCATGCGACCAGATTCTGAAAAATGCCTGGCTGAAACGAATCCGAGTTGTGAGCCCGACGTTTCAGCTGAATGAAAAAAACGATCGTTTATGTTCAGCGCATTTTAAAGATGGAGTGTATACGAAAAGCGATAAATGTAACAACGTGCCTTCGTTGTTCATATTAGATGATGGAAGAGTAAAGACCTTTGGAACAACATTGGTAAGTATTTTTTATTATTATTAAATTATAGGCTATTTTCCATTATTGTAAGTATTAAAGTAATAGTTTTTTTTATTTATTTAAAAACGTTTTTAAAAATTATTTTAATTATTGTTTGTTTTGTTCGTTAATTTTGGGTAACATCTTTTACATTCCTGGTTAAGACAAAAATAATTAGGATACCTAACCCAAATTACATTAATATATATTTAAAAAAATAATAATAATTTAATAATAATAAAAATACTTACAAAACAATATTATAACTATAATAGACTATGTCTATCAAATTGTCCACATCATACTTGGTAACCCCCTTGTGTTAGGTTAGGTTACAATCTGCACTTCTTTGTCAACACTCTGTCGATATTCTACTAAAATAGAAATTGTCTGTACATGTATTTAGTCCATGGACGAAATATACGGTAAATACAATTTTTTGTATAGTAGATGAATTGTTCAACAACAATTTTTGGTTGTGGATGAATCATCTCGAGTTCAACAGTAGACGAAACATCCAGAGGATGAATCATCTGCATCCCAACTATGAAAACATTTAAAAATATTTAATATAAAACAAATACCCTAATAAAATATTTACCCACCCAAATTTGTTTTTCTGCATTTCTGCACTAAATTCTTATTATGAATGTATGTCTGTCTATGTTTTCATTTATTTTAATTATTTACAGGTAGTGGAAAATGAGCGATCGAAAGACAAGGTGGATGCTGTATGTACAGCCGATAACTGTGATGATTCTACACACATTCTATTTGGTTGTAATTTGTCAAACGAATATGCATCAGTAAGGCTGCATGATTACTGTGGACCAGTTTCAGCACACAATTTTGGCATGCATTTACATAAGAATGAACAAACATGTACATTTTCTCAAACAAGTTGTTCGAGCCAGACATCAAATATAACATGTCCAAACAGATGTCAGATGATTTCAGTTTTTACTCAAACTAACTTTTCTACAACTAAAATGAAATCTGTGGGAGTGCAGGCAGCAAGACCAGATCTGATGATTGAAGATGTTGTTGATGAAAAATGTATGTTTTATACTGGACTACTAAATGCCGCCACATTCAACGTCTTGTTTAGTGAAATGACTGATGCTGAAAAATATACCCATAGGAAAGGGAACGGGAACAATCAAGGTCGACCTAGGATCCTTAGGCTGGTTGATGAGTTTTTTCTTGTACTTAACCGGCTTAGACTGGGGCTTCTATTGGGAGATATAGCACAGAGGTTTCACATTTCAACATCTACTTGCAGTAGCATTACCAGTCATTGGATTTCATATTTAAGTGTGAAGTGGTCAACTCTAACACCATGGCCATCACAATCTATAATTCGACAAACAATACCCAATAAATTCCGAAGAAAATACCCCAATTGTCGTGTAATAATCGATTGCACAGAAATTTTCACCCAAAACCCCCAGTCATTGAAAAACAAAAGTCTGATGTTTTCGCATTATAAGTCACATATGACTTACAAAGCCTTGTTGGGAATAAGCCCGTCAGGTATAATAAGATTTGTCTCAGACCTTTGGGCAGGAAGTATCGGTGACAAACAGTTGACCTTGAAATGTGGTATACTGGACATTTGTCAAAGAAGTGATTCCATAATAGCTGACAAGGGTTTTCTTATCTCGGACTTGACAACACCAAGAGGCATTCGGTTAATCATACCACCACTGAAATATCAATGTTTCACAAGGCGGCAGGTTGAAGAAACTAGATGTATTGCAAATCTTCGAATAGATGTTGAACAAGCCATAGAACGTGTTAAGAATTTTTGAATTTTGCAAGGTGTGATACCAATTAATCTTGCACATCAAGCAACCAAAATATGGAAGATATGTGTTAGTTTATCAAATTTGTTACCACCTCTTGTTCACGATGAAGATGAATGACAATTTATATGCATTTAGTATCTTTAATTTTTGTTAGTGATCATATAAACATGTACAGTGTATATTATATATTTAAACGTAATGGAATTTGATCCAGATTATATTGAAAAGAATATTGTGTCAACAGTAAAAAATAACTTTTGGAAAGACACTTTATTGGCTTGGTTGGGCATACCATAAAACATGTAAGAACAAACTCAGTAGTGACAATGACATAAGTCTCAATTTATTTGGTATAATCATGACATTAAAATAAATAATAACTCAGCATTTTATAGGTATGAAGCAGGAGTTAGGTATATAAATGACATAATAGACGATGGTAAATTTTATACATATGAACAATTTATTACAATTTGTAAACTAACTGGAGTGTGTTCTGTATTAAGATTGGTTAATTACATTCTTTTTCCGGGATCAAATGAAAATCACACACAGAAAGGTAATGACGTCATTAGCAGTTGGAACTGGCAAAGTTGACGATTCAATGGTTTACAGTTAGATTGTAGCCAGGTATTTTTTTGAAGAAACACCAAATATACAGTTAGTTCTGTAGAAAGACTTCAGTTTACAATGGACATAACCGTATGTTGTTTTTAGATTTGCGGGTGTTATTGTTTATTTAACAACGCCTTAGGTCAAAAATGACATTTGTGGGATCAAATAGACAATAACACCTGCAAATCTTAAAAACTCCATATGGTTATCTCCTAAATACAAAGAGAGACATGTTTTATTTAGCGAAACACTCAACACATTTTTTATTTACGGTTATATGGTTAAGGACCACATAGATATTGAGAGAGGAAACCTGCTGTCGCCACTTCATGGGCAACTCTTTTCGATTAGCAGCAAGGGATCTTTTATATGCACCATCCCACAGACAGGACAGCACATACCACATCCTTTGATATACCAAGCGGTATTGCAATATACATAAAACAATTCAAAATAGAACTAAAAAAAACCCCATTCTTCCTTACAATAATTCTAAACTTAACAAACTGCAAAGGCAGTAAAAATTATTATAATTATTTATTGCTTGGATCAAAATTAAAAAAAACCCCAATTTAAAATGGGAAATGGAGCTAAACTGTCATTATTAAGAATACAATTGGAAACTTATTATTAACTAAGCAGATTATATTTAAGAGACACTTGAAAAGTTATACATGTATTCCTAAAATGGAATGGATTAAATTTTTTTTAGATATATATTATAATATTACAAAAAGTGTAGCCTTTTTCAAGTGTGAATTTGTTAAATTTTGGTCAGTGTGTCACAATTTATTTAAGGAATAAATTTTATTATTTATTGTATGTATGTAAATGTTTATGATATGTATAGTTATGTTAACAAAAATGGTTAAATAAATAATTAAAAAAAAAATCTTTATTCACTCGTTAAAAAAGTTGTGCAGTATTATCTATTTAACTAGAAAATAATTTCTTAACCGATAAAAACTGGGTGTCCTTTATACTGACACATATATATACACATCTGATTTTACCGTAATACAAAAGGTTTAGGTTCATACAGTTCATGATAACAAGCTTGAAGACGTGCATTTCATTAATGTAATATAGTATTACACCATTTTTACTTATATAGAGGTAAACCACGCTTGACTCTTTCTGAGAAAAGTTCTGGAATGAAAGCAGACTTGTAGAATCTGTTTAATTTTAACAGCAAATCTTCCCAGGCATTACTGTCAAAGCATATCCTTTCCACCGAGTGGCCCTTCAGTGTCCAAATAAAAAAGTCACACCATTTCCTCTTGCAAATTGCCAGTTGTCCGAGAATTTGGAAATAGTAACTGTGATTTCTTTTTAGTTGCACTTTGTTGTTTACTAATTCACAAAAAAAGGTTTTGTCTTTGGCTGCTTCTGATGGTGTCATAAACCGGTATTTATATGGGCACTTAATTTCTAGAACTCCATTGTTTTCGTCACAATGGGTACAGTGCAAAAGCCCTTCAGGGCTACTTCCCAAATGGGGGAAACTAGCATTTAGTATGAGGCCACACTGATCAATTTTCATTGTTGGGTGACTCTTCTGAATTATCCTGGCATATATCCGTTGGGCAGCAGCTTCGTGTGATGATCCCCATCGAACACTGGCAACATGAAATTGGGAATAATTCATAACAGTCCTTAGTGTGCTGTCTAATGGTGTTGTGTCTTTCAGTCTGTAAATTAGGCCAAAATTGGAACTGGTTAGCCGACCAGCCCGAAAAGTCATCCACTGATGGCTCTTTGACTGTCCTCTTGTCTTTTGTTCAATGTTCTTGCAATCTTTTTCACAGCATTGAAGTGAAGAAAAATAATCATTGAAATGGGTTGAACATGTTTCGCTTAGCAGATTGACACTGTCGCAATACAAAAAGTTAATGTGGTGCCAAACAGGTGCATTTGATACAGTTTTGTCCGGCTTCTTTTGGTTGTCTAAATAATTCTGGTCACATAGCAAAATTGCTGCATGTGGAGCACACTGTTTTAATTTCTGACACAAACTTTGGTTGCACTGTGTTTGAATTATCCTGTCTCTTTGCAGAAGATGTGTTGCCTGTATTAACACTTGTAGTTTCAGTAAATTTGTACTTCTTGAAAACTAAATCCTGAGATTTTTTAGGACTCAACTTTCTTTTCCTTGGTTGTATCCATTTGCAGGTATTAGATGTTGATGCATCTAAACCAGCCTCCTTCTTTGTGCTGATATCCACGATGGCATATAACAGGGCAGCAACATGATTGCATGACTCCTTCCCTAAAATAAAATAGAAATAACTATTTACAACAAAATACCAATCATGTTATTAGGGGGCTTCTTTAGATGTTTATCTTTCAAACCCGGGGTGACATGGCTAATATAAAACATTTGTTTATAGAAGCTAAATTGTAATTTTATACATCGCTGGGTATCGACATGAATTTTATATGATGCTGTAGTAATATATTATGTGTATGTCTCAATAGTTCCATGGGGGGGAAAGATATTATTTTTAATCAAAATAAGCTAATTAATATTTTCTCCAAACCAACCGTACCGATAAAGAGTGCCCCAAAAATATTTGTGTATCACATAAATTTAAAGAAAGGTTTTATTACATGTATAAAATCTGGGATGTTTTGTTTATTTATTTTACAACTCAACGGTTAGGAATCATTCATTTGAGAAGATTGCAATCACTCCATTATTCTCAGAAAAAAAATCAAATCTAATTACATGATTAAGGTAAAGTGTTTATTCTTTTATAGTAATAATGTTTTTAGTGAATAAAAGATAAATGTACTGAACTGTATTAAAGTCATACATATAAGTATATTGTTTATATAAATTGCCTTAACATTTTTGTAAAGGATACAAAAGGGTACCAGACATTTCGCCCCCAGATAGGATGTCAGTTCGCCCCCACATGCATAACCAGTTCGCCTCCATAAAGATACCACTGTGCTCTTTTTAATTTTATGAAACACTATATATAGAAATAAATTAATTAAACTGGTGATTATATCATCGGTGCCCTGACTGGGATGCAGAAGATTCGTCCTCTGGACGTTTCGTCCACTAAAAATCTGCCCACTGTTGAATTCGAGATGATTTGTCCACAACCAAAAAATTGTAATCGAGTGGATGAATCGTCTCTGGACGAAACGTCAAGAGGACGAAACGTCCAGAGGACGAACTGTCTGGAAAACTCCTCACTGACTCATGATCCGTCCAAATCGTGGAAAGACAACAATCCAAGAAAAGAAAAAAAAACACACATACATGCGCGCACACTTTAACATGCCTCTAAAGAAACAATACAAGTTATTTAAAAGTAACAAATAATTGGGGGCGAACTGACTAAAATTTGGGGGCGAACTGACTTGGGGTAAACTGCTTTGGGGGTGAAATGTCATGGAATCGATACAAATGTTCACTCAATTTCCTAAAGATGTCCTTCCCTTTTAAGTGCTGAACCTCAATGTGGTGCAGGGGTGTAACAGCTATAGTACGAAATGACTTTTTGCAATGGTACAAAGTGACCGGGGTATGAAATGACCAGGGTACGAATTGACTAGCAATCCTTACTAGATATTAAATTGACAGATCTTACCCAGCACTGCATGTGCATCCAGCAGCATGTACATTTCCAGAAACCTTCGCCAAACACACCCACACGTCGTAATCAGGCTTCTGCTTCTCTGTTCCAGTTGGTAGCGATGAGATAACTTTACATTTTACATAACCATGTGAACACGTCTCACTGATGTTGTGGAATTTGATTTCATGTACATGTTTATCTTCGTAAAATACTTTTGCCTTCAACTGGCGTTTAGCCTTCATGGAGTTAGAATCAAAAGTCCTATTTCTGTTCAGCACCAAATAATTGTACAAATCAGCACTACGCATAATGGGAATTTTATTTACATCTGTCTCCCATTTATCATGTAACGTCCATGGTTCTGGTAAATGTTCGTTGAAAGTTGTTCGAAATTTTTCTACATTCTGCTTCTGTGCATTTTCCAAATCTTTGGCATTAATTTCACGCAATGGCTGAAATTATAAATTATAAATTATTATAAATTTATATTAAATTATACAAGGGAAGTGGTTTATAGTGACACTAGTGTGATCGTTTGTAATTATTTTCCCGATCATATCGTAAAGAAAACCGAAAATGTCCAAAGTCTGTGTCGTGGTGTATTCGTGTTTAAATTTAAACCAAAAATAAATACAAACTACTGACATGTTTTGCCTCATTGCATATTTATTTTATACCAGCAATTAATTGCGGTGTGTGTGTGTGTGTGTGTGTGATAGAAACAAAGACAGAATTTGTTTAATACTGAAACGGAAAAACCCAGAATTTGTAACATTATGAAACGGAAAAGGGAAAAATCTGAAACGGAAAATCAGTGCCTCTACCAGTACTTTCGATCGTCTTGCTCTTGAGTGTGCTAGAGTTCTGAGGGATTTTCCTGATGACGTTCCAGTCCTGTCCATAGTGGATGATACGGCGTGACTGCCTGGCTGCAGTCTATGAGATGTTGCCGTCACTTCCTCATCCTCTGGCACCATCCATGAAGAGTTCTGTTTCCATAATCGCTTCGGACGTGGTTATACGTATGATTTCTGATGTTGCGACGGACTTGGATGGAGTCTTCGAGGACACTGCTTCTTTTGTGGCATTCTCACATTGGTCACAGCGCACGTGTCCCGTATTCAACATGCCTTTCAAGGATGTCGCACTGGCTTTAGACGATGTGTCCTGGCTGGGTAAGACGTCTTCAGTTGCACTTACTGATCGGCAAGTCCAATCCATGGATATGGTCCAACGTCATTCCCTGTATCATATCTGGATGTTTTCTTTGCGGCCATGGTTACTCAGGTGAAGGATCCATGATGTTGCGCGCTATTTCAACAAATCGGCTTAGATGTTGGCATTTTTGACATTTTCCAATTTCCTCAGTGTCCACCATGCTTATGCAACATAGACGACATGTTTGTTTGAAGTGGTCATCATTAGACTTTTAGCATACAAAGGAACTTTTGTCACAGCCGTGGTCTACTTCGAAGTTGTTTGCTGGTAAGGTGTCCTTTCACGTTCTCCACCCTCCTTTATTTTTCTGCGCCCTCTTTATTTTCCAGCACCTATCTCTGCTATTTCCAAATGCACACTTTTTTCCACACATAAAAAACCCACAACGATCAGTCTGCACACTGGACATCAAAGGAAACAAGCCGCGTTGTATACGAAAAAGGAACTGATGAAACATTTACGACAGTTACCGTAACATAATTTAATAGTATTTTTAACAGCCTCTATTTTGTCCCATACCTGTATCCATTTGTATGTTTAATACAAACAATAAAAGTTATATTTTATTTGAGCAATGAAAACATTTTTATTTTTTATGGATTCGGCAATCTCTGACTGAAAACCCCCACTTATTTGGCACCAAATTTGTCACGTAATCAGAACGGTCACTCTATCTTTTGTTTCCACTAACTGTCGTCTGATATTTTGTCCTCAGTTACAGATATAATTGATTGTAATTGACGATTTTAACTTTCTGTCATTTCTGTCATTCTATTTATTCAGCAGTTCTTATAACATATTGTAAACTTTTCATTTTGGGGGGATATCACCGCTTATAAAATCAATGGAAGTGGTCGTGTTTGACATTAAAATCATTCATCTTGGGTGCCAAATATTATATACACTGCCACTACAAAAACGAAATATTTTATCACAGCGATCGATTCATTCGAAGAAGATGGGAATAACAAAAAATGTTTTCGACATTAGGGGATCAAACAAATGTCTTTTTTGTTTTTTGTATATCTTGAAATCTTTATTAAAATAATATTAAAACTTTGATCGGTTCAGCAAAACATCTTCGGTTCAATTAAAAGACGAGTTTGCTTGTATTTCGTATAAACTTTTTGTAATAAAAATAAGGAGTACGTCTCTCCACAAAGTCTATCAACACACAACAACATGGTAACCACCAAACTGATTTCTACTTTGGAATCTACGAAGCGTAAAAATACCTTTCAATCTCAGTTCAAGCGTTGGAGGGGATCTTTTCGGGGAAGAGAGTGCTCCGCAAGGCTCAATGGGTAGGTGTAAACCACTTGCACTGACCAGTGATCCATAACTGGTTCAACAAAGGCCATGGTTTGTGCTATCCTGCCTGTGGGAAGCACAAATAAAAGATCCCTTGCTGCTAATCGGAAGAGTAGCCCATGTAGTGGCGACAGCGGGTTTCCTTTCAAAATCTGTGTGGTCCTTAACCATATGTCTGACGCAATATAACCGTAAATAAAATGTGTTGAGTGCATCGTTAAATCAAAGATTTCTTTCTTTTCGGGGAACACCTTTTCGGACAGAAAGCCTTCATTCAGGTCCACCCGCTCGTACCCAGAGGAAGCCAGTTTGACATTGACACCAGGCGTCCAGCATTGGGCTCTTGCGACTCTCAAGACCTTTGCCTGCCCCTCATTCTCAGTTTGAACTTGACGCTTCCGCTTCAGGTTGAACAATGCAGTGTCGGAAATTGACTCCATCATTACTGGCGATCCATTTGTCATGACAATGTTGAAGACCGGATATCACCTGTGATTGTCTTCCGCACCAGCCTTGATGCTCTCGCCTCGAGAACCACTCCACTCCATGTCGCATGTCCAGGTGCTCCAAGAGTCTGTGAACAAGTTACTGGAGAAAGGTGCCGTCTGCAGGATTCCGAAGGTAGATCTCACACCGGGGTTTTACTTGTCCCGAAGAAAGATTCTCTAGACCTGCGGATGATTCACAACATAGCCATTACCATTACCTGCATCCACTTCCAGCGTTCTAAATGTTGACTGTTCGAGATGTCCTTCCTGTAGTACATTTTCTCTATCACAGAGGTATCTCCCTCTACCTGTATCTCGATGATTGCCTGATGAAGTGTCCAAGCAAGACACAGCTCTCGGTCCATGTTGCTTTCATCATGCAGTGTCTACAACATCTTGGTTGGGTTATCAACCTAGACAAGTCACAGTTGGAACCAACACAGAACCTGCAGTTCATCGGAGCCTAACTTCGACCAGATTTGGGCCTTGTTCAGGTTCCAGTAGAACGATGGACGAAGATCCAATCCATGATCACAGGAGTCTTTAACTGCTCCGATGTCATTCCACGATTGGCAGTCTTCTGGGTCGTATAACATCTGCTCAGGATTTGATGCTAAGGGGTCGCCTCCAGCTTTGTTGGGTTCAGATGTTCCTGAATCCTTTTGTTCGATTCAACAATCCAGACTTGATTTTCAGTCTCCCTGTCGACCTGCGGTCCAGTCTTCTGCTATGTTAGAAAAATCCTACCACTTGTAAATATACTCCTTTATTTCTCTAAATCATATTGCGCAACCACCACCTGCAGAGTATGACAAATATTTTTAAAAGTCACTAGCCACAGGGCTAGTGGGTTTGTGAAGACCACTAGCCCACCAAGATGTGTTGTACGTTTGGTTTTTTGTCAAGTGTGATCCATTGTCATTGTTCCGTTTTCGCTTTTGCCCTCCCTCCGGGGAAAAATAATTGAGCAAACTCATGGTTGATATCTAAAACCACTATCAAAATAATAAAATTTAAATGAGGGTACGACAGTGTGACACACAGTAATAGATGGTTCAGTGTATTCGGTAGTGGGTTATACATTTAGGGTCCTGCTATTTATGTCGCTAGGGACGGTGATGCCAATTGTAATAGGCCAAGCAGAGTCATTGCATGTGCAGTTACCATTAAAGTAAATTGTTTTCCTGATTGCCGATAACCACATGTCAGCGATGTGTTAAATTAGAAAACAATAGGTAAATAAAACAAACTGAAATTCAAAGCATGACTGGGGTTTACTTGATTGAGATTAACCTGTCGTCGCGATTGGTGATTTCCAAGTTCTTGGCCTAAAACATATGTGCGAGATTAACTACCAAAACACGCATGTCATTAGACTTATTTCCTGTGCCAGAAACTTGAAAGGGCAAAACTTAACAATGCATGCTGTAACTGTGGCGATGTAGAGATAGCATGTTACTGCAGTTTGCACACCTAATTCAAGTGGATTATTATTATATACTGATTGCGTTGTTGATATTATTCAATGACAAATATCACAATCAAATTTATTAAACGAAATTTCAGCCGAGAGAAAAAAACAAAAACATCAAACATCAAACACGATCAAGCGATAAGGAGGGAGGTGGAAACCACTAGCCTTGCGGGCTAGTGGTTTTGCGTTTCTCACTAGCCTGAACTTCAAAACCACTAGCCACGGGCGTCGGGCTAGCGGATTTGTCGAACTCTGCCACCTGTGGGTCAGACGAGGGAGCAATTAACAGTTACAACAACTCATGGCAGCAGAGAGCATGCACATGAAAGGTGGAATTTCAGACACCGATGAAATAAACGTGTTGTTGATTGTGGAATGACTGGACATGCCAAAACATTTGGTAGCCTTGCGGACTACCGGGGTTAAACAACTGGTAGTCTGATTGAGAACTCTGTAGCCAAAACATCCCGGGCTACAGCTAAGGTCGAGCCCTGTAGTTATATACATAGATGATAATATTATATGTTTCACCAAATATTGGTAGCTATCTTGAATTTTTAGTCGACCCTGAATATGAAATATAATTTCCATTGTATATATCTTTTCTGGCTCATGTGAATAGACTCGTCATACATGTATTTATCTTGATTGGTTCCATATTCAGGGATAGCATTACAGATTTTTTCCCAGAAGTCCATTTTTTATTTTATTTTATATAACAGCTTAAGAACACGTTTCCATAGCTTCAGTCAAGACGGACAACATCAGTTGTATTTAACAGTTGTGCAGTCAACAAAATTGATTCCATCACGTACGATTTGGCATAAAAAGATAATAAAAGTAACACTTACTGGTGATTTATTGAACAAAGAATTAATGTCAATTACTCTACTATTGACTATACATCTGAAATTCACTTGCCTGACCTACCCTGAGATGATTGAAGATCACCTTCACTAACTTTAGAACTGCTTACAGGCATGATAGTATTTGATGCTGAACAATATTTTTGACCTAGTGACCTACTTTTTTTTTTTTTTTGAAAGATAAACATATCGGGCCGATTTCACATGTCTGGGTTTTGTAACACCAGTTTATATGAAAACCTAGGTTTAACACTGGTTTACATAAAACACTGAAAAACTTTACCAAGACCTACACCCATAGTGCATTTCACATGTGTGTGTTTTACCCGTGCTGACAAAACCACGCTTTTTACATGGGTTACCTGCAGATCTAGAAAGGGACATAAGCGAGTTCAAACTCGTTGCTAGTATATTATTAGCATTCGCGTACCAGATTGGTGTGTGTGTGTGTGTGTGTGTGTGTGTGTGTGTGTGTGTGTGTGTGTGTGTGTGTGTGTGTGTGTGTGTGTGTGTGTGTGTGTGTGTGTGTGTGAGCTATCTCCTCTCCCCTCTCCCACCACAGTCTGTGGCAAACCGTATTTGGGCAAAAATTATGGAGATGTTTGGCCAAAATAAGCTGGCCTGAAAACATTTCACTGTGTATTTCCATCATTCTACTCACAGTATTAGTTGTAATCCACGTATAATGTGTACAGAACCCTACATATGCACAGATGAATAAACGTTACCCAGAATTGGGCATTTCCCTTTAATTGGGGCAAAAACCAGCCCTCTCCCCCCCCCCCCCCCCCCCCCCCCCCCCCCCCACTCCAAAACAAAAAAGGGACCCGTACGCCTGAGGGTAATGAGAAAACGTTTTGTTAAATTTTCAAACCTGTAGGCCTATCTCGCCTTTTTTCCCCTTTATTAAGATGAGACAAACACGAAAGCATGTCATTATAAGACTGCAGTTTGTGATAAACGTTTAAAGAATTTATATTACTGTACGTGCATGTGCGTCTAAAATAAAGGTGTTTAAAGAAAAAATAGCTGGGTTAATAAATAGAATAATAAACGAGATACCAGTTATTATCAAATTTATGTCCCTCAAAGTTCATGACAACTAAAATTTATTTCACTCATGATTTTTTTTTTTAATAACTGGTATCTTGTTTACTATCATCTATATATCTCAGGCGCTTTGTTGTTTGTTCGCCACGAACATGGTGAATAATTGTTGTGTGAAGGGGTGGATCTAATTTTCTTACACATCCATTGATGAGAACATCATTTGTTATTTTTGATAACACATACTTGTTAACATGTACGTGTGTTAACAATTTCAAGACATATGACTGGCTGCTCCTAGGTGAAGTCCAGGTCACCAGTGCCATTCATCCAATGGAAAAACAGCACAGTCGAAATTGATTACACTGTCAATCATTTGTCGATAACTTTTAATCGAAAAAGATGTTAAAATTTGCTTAAAACCTGATTTTTAAGGAGAGGTAAGAAATAAAATAATGCATTCGTGTCCGTTAGATACCATTTATCTTACTTGCTGATTAAAAATGTATCCAACTCGCTTTCGCTCGTTAGATACATTTTAAAACAACTTGTTGTAAGATAAATGGTATCTAACGGCCACTCATGTATTATCTCTATATACAGTCGTGCTAAAAGACAATACAAAAAAACAGTGACAGATATGAGTGACAGATTGTTTAACTTGGCTAACTGATTCCATGTGTCCAGATTGCTTAGGATGTGGTGATGATGAAATAATGGAATAAACATGCGTTTGGAATGCGTATTTGAAAATAATCTGGGATGGTTTTATTATCACTTGTCATGATGAGCAGGCGTTCAAGTCTGCTTTCCATACGTTCAGGGACACATGGACACGTCTTAACGCGACCCCTAATATTTATGATGTGTTTTTATTTTTCATTAATTTTGATGGTGGCCATTTTGGATTTGACCAAATTTGAGGTATTTCTCCCAAGTCAGATTTTAATATACTTTTTTATTATTCATATAGAGGTGAAAAACCCATCTGAAATCAATCAAGAAATCTTTGTTGAACCTCCACCATTTAATGACTGGACTAAGACTGCATATATGAAATATGATGTCATTTTGTCATCTCCTTCTAGTTATAGTTCAAACATTTTGAGATGGCCCTTGTTATTCATTAAAACCCCCAATAATATGGATAATAAATGTACTGATTTTATGAACTCGTGTCAGGATTCATGTATACTCGGAGACAAAAGTTATTGTGACGTGGATTGTTTGGAGTAATAAATTTGTGAATGGATTTATGGATGTAAACCAGAGAAAATGTGCATGAAACAGCTCAAAGAAATGCAACCAAGCAGTTGCAGCGATTGCATGCTTTGTGCCAGACATTCAGTCGCAAATCATTACCACACTGTGCAGCCTTCAGAAGTAAAAAAAACACCATTAGTGAACTGTTTAATGCAATTTCATCATGCCACGCCTTAGTGAAAATGACAGATAGCGAGTCATAGGTATGCTTGAATCTGGGACCTCGCAACATGACGTCGCACGTCAATTCAATGTCCACAGAAACACCATATGGCACTTATGGCAAAACAACCAGGTCAGGGACCAATCGAACATGTCTGGGATGAAATGGAACAACGCTTGCGACGTCTTCCAAATCCTCCAGCAACACTGCAGGATCTCCGGCTGATCCTTCCTCAGATCTGGAATGGCATTCCAGGAACTTTCTCCAACGTTTAGTGGCCTCAGTGAGATGATGGTGCCAGGCCGGTATCAATGCTCAAGATGGACACACTCGCTACTGACTGTGAACTTCGCTCTTGACCCCCTCTAGTGATATGGCTCATTTGCATGGCAGGTGTGCCCTTTTGATGGACTATTGCTTGTTTCCATACCTTTGGACATTTCTCTTTCCATGTTCGTCCAATTATCTTTGTCTTTTGTGTGTCACAATAACTTTTACCTTTTAGTATATTATCCTCACTCTCCTTAGGACAGTACAAAAATCCTGACATTCGTTTTTTAAAATCAGAATGACATAAATTCTGATTTTCAAACAAGTTTTTCCAATGTACAAGTTTGCCAGGCTAAGAACAAAAGATGATGAAGTGTCACAGCTGTGATGTGTATCTGATGACATTATTCCTGTGTTAGTAGACTGGTTCGGACAGTCTTCTTCTTGTTCCAGTCACATGACTGAAGCTTCCTTTTTTTCCCTCTCAAACTGTCTGATCTATCATGGTTTTTGTTATGGTTTACTCGAATATTTTTAATCAAATCAAATATCTATCATATTTAATCTTGCTTGGTGTAGCATTATTTTCACTTATTACTCTCAGATGTGTAACCGTTTCGTGTGCCTTTTTTTTTCTCCGTGACTGTTGTGTTTATTTCATCCGAAGTCATTGCCTTCCAATCTTTCTATTTCTATTTACAGTGATTGTGAATGTCTGAGACTGCTACTAGAATGAAGAGAGTTTGCACCAAGTGCACACATTTTATTTACTTGAATATCTAGTGATGTTCCAATAATTGATTATAATCGAAAATTGATCGGCTTTTACAATGTGATAATCAGTTATAAAAATCCACAATCAGTTGTATGGGAAAATGTTAGACTGTTATTGTTCCTCTAGTCTAGATGATGGAATTAATGTAAATATGTTGGGATTGATGTTTGTTTTCATATCAACATTCTAAAAAGGTTATCAAATAGTTATTAATTTGGTAGATTTGGCGATTTAATTATATTGCAGTTGACCTGAAGACAGGTGCATTGTTCTTATAATTCCAATTCTATATTATGTTCATATAACTGATAATCAATGATTAAATTCCAACCGATTCCCAACACTAATAAATCCTTATGACTTACGTCCAGAATGCAAGACAGCAAGTGATCTGACATCCAAGTGTTCTCTTTGTTCAAGTCTTCCTGACACTGAATTTAAAAAATATTTGAACTTGTCCACATGGGCCAGAAAATCAGATCAAGCTTTTTTTTCTGCCTATAGACAGGTTTATTGGCCAATGACGTCAAAGTACTGTGCGCAGCCATGTTTAGAATCACGTGATCGGTCCGCCATTAAGGGAGTGAAACTTGCACAATAATAACATGTGAAGGCATTGCATCTGGTTGCATTTTCAGCATTTATTACTTTTTTATGAAAGCAAAACCAGTTTGTCAGATAGTTCAACCTCATTTAACGATTTTAGATTCATATCAAAATTGGAGAAAGTGTATTAATAATTAAAAACGTAAATAATAAAGCATGTATATGCATGTAGATACAAAAGCATAACGAATAATTTAAAGTTATGCAAGCAGATATAATTTCCCTGGACGGGATGGGAGTATCACATGGACCCTCAGCCTATGCTCCTGTTTTGTTTGTACTTGTCTTGGGCATCACTAGTAGGCCTAAGTGTCAAAGGGGTTCGTTTTGTAATTAATTAGTATATAGAACATTTAATGACTAATTTAGCATTGAATATTGTGGATGATTAATTTAATTTAACTTTTTTCCTAGAAACAAATATAAATAATATTGATAATTAAAAAAAATGACAGTGGGTGGGGGTGCGATTTTTGGTGTGGCCTGCATGCGTATTATGTCAGTAAATTATTTATCATTTTATTTGCACATATTTAACATCATATTTATATCTTCCATATTTTAGGATGCATTCAGTAAAGTTTCACTTAATAATCATCAAACTTATTTACTTTGCGTGTGTTTAATGTATTTGCTATGCTTTTGTATTCGCGTGTATAGGTGCTTTATTATTTGTGTCTTTAATCATTCACAGATTTCTACCGACATTGATATGAACATACAATCTTTAAATTAGGCTGAATTATCCTAGATACTGGTTTTGCTTTTACAAAACATTCCAAAAAATACTGAAATTACACCCATATGCAATGCCGTCACACGTTATTGCTGCGTGAATTTCACTCCCTTAATGGTGGCCGTACGGTTACGCCATCTATCGATAACGTCATAAACTGCTGAGCGACAGTCGGGGAAAACCCCGTCTATATCTACCGTCCATTAAGGATTTTGTGCAGAGATTTTTCCCTTTTTAATATGCAAATGACTTCAATGACTATCCATGTGCTCGTTTGATAACAGATTTCCTTAATTATCAGTTGGTTTAGACTTTGAATCCAGGCTATTCTGATGCTGCCAAAAAAAATGTCTTTGAGGGATTGTCTCACCTTTATTTATGAGCTTTTACCTTCTTTTCCTAAACCACCAGCTTCTTTAACCACCTTTAAGGAAAGTACCTGTACCTATGGTTGCTACGGATGCTCTGTCAGATGATGTATTTAAATCTTGGCTGTTGGTTGCATAGTCTTGCGAGTTGTGCTGCACTTGGATAACACCTTTAAACAGTCATCGACTGCTGTACAGTTTCTGCATTGGTTAGTTTCATTGTATCTGGTATTGAACATACCTTTTAAGGATGTGACCGGAGGGCTTATCACATTAACAATAAAGACAAAGTGGTGCAATTCTCAGCTATGGTTAAGGCCCTGGTGTTCATAAATACTTTTCAGCCATCCACATAGGCAAAGATGTGAAAACATCAACAGAACCTTAAGGCAGAAGGCCTTCCTGTTCGTGTAATATACTGATAGGTCAGCAATCCAAGTGAAATTGACTTCAACCGGTTGACTCTAGTTTCTTCAGATTACTTGGATCTTCGGCCGCCCCACAACATGAACTTATACACGATTCGGAGTTGACGCTTCCGGTGTGCCCAACATTTAGACCTGTCAACCCTCCCAGATTCTGTAGGAGACTCCCAGTATTTGATAAAATCTCCTGTTTCACCTGCCCAGGAGGATCTATCTCACAGAAAATCCTTCTTTTCTAAACATAAAAACAATTCAAGTTAATGTGGCCGTGCATCAACATATATAACACTATCCAATTTAATCCTAATAACACTTCTGGAGCTTATTTCACTAAACATTGTAACCTTAACCTTCAGACATGCATTCAATAAATATACACTCATTTATTTTGCGAAAGAACATATCACTCGACCGCTACGTGGTCTCGTGGTATATATTCTTACGCAAAATAAACTCGTGCAATAAATAGGAAGCGAAAACAATGCATGTGAAGTTCTGTATTTATTACATACCTTCTTTAATGTTTTACAAAAACGTTTTTTAATTTAACGTCATAAATTTAACTTTGTTAAATCTATGATAAAAACTTCTTTCATGGATTCATTTAACGTTAAGAATCATACTCTGCTGCAGCCTTGTGTAATATAATGTTTCAAATACGATATGACGTCGTTTGTAAATCATATATGACGTCAGTAAATAAAAGGCGCTAACTGCAGTAAAAAGAAAAAGAGAATTCCCCAAATAAAAGTTCCAGTTCATATTGCACATATGTGCGATACAAAATAAATTTTTCACATGGTTTCAAAATGCCTTTGAAATGTAAGACTGAATAGGTATGTAATAAATCGGTATATAAGTATGGTTCCTAAATTTGTTATTTGGCCACAAAAATGTACACACTATCTGGCTCCTAGACGGAAAAGTTAAAAGTTAACATAGTCAATAGTTTTTTGCTGTCCCACTTAAGCTATTTATTGAACAATTTCCTTGTTTTTAACCGTGAGACTGTTTAGTTCATTGTTCTGATGGTACCATGGCACTTGTTATTAACTCTCTCCAACCTGGACAAAATTTTGCCCGCCAGGTTCCATGAAATGGAGGAAATTAATAGTGGTTCATTAAAAATTATTATAACTTATTAATTATTGGAATAATACCACAACATGTAATGAAAGATTTATTACTAATATAATTTTCTACAATTGTACATATTTGTAGTGAAATTTTGTGAAATTGTAAATATTGTACATAAATTTGAAAAAAATAAATACACACAGTAAACACATTTTTCCACATTTCTACTCAAAATGTTTTATTTGTCAGTTACTCTTTATGCAAGTCCTTTGTGCACTCAATTTTGAAACTCGGCAATGTGTGGTACCTTTCAAAACAAGGATAAGTACACATAGGTTTATCACATTGTTTGCAGATATATTGTGTTTGATGTCGACCCTTTGGAACTTTTCGATCCGAACACACAACACAATCCGGAAATGCCTGAGCTCCACTTTTTGTCTTCTTGTTGTTGATGCCGGTGAAATGGCGTTTGTTTTCCAGTCTTGTTGGAACATCGTCAATGCTGTATCTTGGCTTGGCAGTTGTGGCACGATCGTGTGTTGCTACAAGCGACGAATTGATGGAAAGACGTAGTTTGTATTTGTCCAGTTTCACACTGGATGCAACCGTTTCCAGACAACTGTGAAATTCACAAATGCCAGTTCTAATAAATAGAGGAACACCTTTTTCCACCATTTTACTGTTCTGTGCACACCAAGATAGGTCCAAATCTTTTGATCCAATAAATCCACTCCACCCATAAACTGGTGGTAACACTCGATAGCTTTTGGTTTGTTGATCTCTCTCCTGCTGGGTCCCTGCATCGAATGTACTTGATCATCGTGTTGTTGATGGTAGACAGCACATTTACCGGCTTCTTGTCCATCCAGGCAATGAATAAACACTTGTCGCCCCGAACAAAGATTGGGTCGTCTCCTTTTTTCAACTTGGCTTTCTGTATTTGAGGCGGAGTTCTGCGTCGGTTTGCCCGTAGAGTGCCGCAAGCTCCAACACTGCATTCTGATAAATCTTTGAACAATTGTGGTGAAGAAAAAAAATTGTCCATGTATACATGATGTCCTGCATCCTTGACAACTTCACACAACTGCATGACAACTGAATTCGTTAGTCTCTCCTCTGTGTTTTGTCTTCGTCCAAAATACCTGAACCAGTTGTAGCAATATCCTGTCGAGGATTCACACAGTACCCATGCTTTCAGTCCCCATTTATGTGGCTTCTGTGGCATATACTGACCCATAGATGAACGGCCCTTGAATGCAATATGGCTTTCATCCACAGAAAGTTCTTTCTCAGGGTAATAGATGTCGCAAAATCTTTCAATCAGTTTATCAACAACAGGGTAGTTTTGAAAATTGGGTCATGGTTTGGATGGTCTCTTGCAATAGGATGCATAACTGGGCAACTTGACAGCTCCCATGAACAACAAAATGCCCAAGAATGATTTCATTTCAGTGTTCACTACAGGTACCCATCCACGTGTTGTAGAACAAGGCGGTAATATATCCTTTGGGTGCTTTTCAAAATACTGTTCTGCGTACAAGTTCGTTTGAATTGTTAGCATCAAAATAAAATCTTCGTCAAGAAACAAAATATTTCAAACGCAGTTTCTGTTCCATCTGTATCGAGCAAAATGCCGGTCCGTTTGTCAAATCGCGGAAGCCAAGAATCCTCAAACGAATCCGATAATGAAACACCTGGTGTCGGAACGTCAACATCAGATTCCGAAAAATCTTCACTATCCATTTCTCCATCGATATCACTCGCCATAAAACCTTCAAACAGATCTTCATCTGAATCGCTATCATCAAAGAATTCTCTCCAAATAGCATCTTCATCGGCCGCCATGTTTATTTGGGCCAAAAAAAATCGATTCTCGATAAAGGATTTCAACAGATAAAAAAGTAAAAAAAATTCATGTAAGCATTAGATTTTTCGATACAGGAAGGAAGTTGGACCATTCATCCGTACATGCGCAGAAGGTAGCTTATAAATAGTCTATACAGGGCTATTTATAGTAATCAGGGAATACCTTACTTCGATTGTCGAGTGAACTCAACAACTGGATTTCACAGTAAACCGGCTAAAGTCGAGTACACTCGACAACCGGACAGAGAGAGTTAACATTGCATGTTGTTTTGGCCCATGGAAAGTAGCTAATTATGGCTCAGATCTTCCACTTTAACAAAACCATTCCATATGGGAGAAAACAATGTCATCTTTGATGGTGTCTGCTGTTGAATGCTGCCATTTGTTTACGGTCAGGTGAAGTTGAAAAGAAATGTAGAAATCTTGGATTGTTTTTCTCTCTTGATGAATACTTAGACTGACCTCTTCCGTTTCTTTGTTCAATGTTACTCAGGAGAAAGAAGGAAGCTTCAGTCATGTAACAGGAATCAGAACCAGAGGACTCATTGAAATATTTTAAGCCATTACATTGGCTGTTGTTCAAATCAATTTACTAACATAGGGGGAAAATGCCATTTGTTTGATGTCAGTATTCATAAGCAGGGTTTCTGCCAGAGTAAAATGGGTATGGCACCATACCCCAAAATATATACAGATTTTTTTTTTTTTAAGTGAACCTTTTTACTAGTACAAAATTAATGACTTATCATTTTTACTAGTACAAATTTAATGACTTAACCCTAACCCTAAATCATGAAATCCATTTTCTTTCTGGTGGAGGCCACCCATACCCCCTGTTGACTGTGGTTGCATTCAATTCCATACTCGTTCCATCCAGTGCTCCATATCTGGTATAGCAAAGGCTGTGGTATGTACTATCCTGTCTGTGGGATGGTGCATATAAAAGATCCCTTGCTGCTAATCAAAAAGAGTAGCCCATGAAGTGGCGACACTGGGTTTCCTCTCTCAATATCTGTGTGGTCCTTAACCATATGTCCGACACCATATAACCGTAAATAAAATGTGTTGAGTGCATTGTTAAATACAACATTTCTTCCTTCAATTACATAGTGCCATACCAAAAAAATTCTTTTTGGCAGAAACACTGAAAAGGAAGAAAATGATCCATGGTGTTTCTACACTTTGATGTTCAATAATAATTTTAGGTTTAATATCGGTATTACCACACTGGGGAATGTACTGGCTTAGGATTCAACAGGCCACAATACACTGACATCATTACCACATTGTTGAATGAAAATTAAAAAATAATAATTGCATTTTATGATAGCAAAACTCAAAATTTAGGTGGTCTTGAAATGTAGAAAATAATATTTTAAATAAAGAATGCTACTATGTTTTTCTGGATCTGTTATTGTCTATATATATATATTACATTTTTATTTTATGCAGGCATAAGTAAGTTATCGTCCAAAGATGGTAAAGCCTTGACTGATCCTGAAGTGCTACGGACTTTAACTTCATCTGTTAGCAGTGCACTAGACGAAGCTGCCCAAGCACTTCATCGAATGAGAGCCGAACAACAGAGTCACCTGTCTTCTAATGAATGGTAACAGTTTTACAAATACAACAAATTCGACTACAGTTGGAGTTAACCTATCTTGTTAATTCATAATTTTCCATAATAGTAGTGAATGCAGCACATATTCCCTTGTGAAACATATCTGTGAAAGAATGCTTTGTTAATTTTATAATTATTGTTAATTCCCTACAGGTCCAACTGGAGGGACTGTAGGTCCTTCAATCTGTAAAATTTGTTGGTAACTGATGTAACACCCCAGTTAGTAACTGACACAACATACATAATTTTCCATTGTAACATTTCTTTGAGACATAATGTAAGATTGTGAAATGTGTTCAACTCCAAGCTAGAGAGTGCTGTAACAAATTTAACAATGAGTTCCATAATTTTCTTGACCTTTGCACTTTTATAATTTCTTTTTTATCATATCTGTTGAAAACAATAGAAAATAATTGTTTTCAAGAACTGCAAATACCTTCATGCCTTAAAAGTTACTCAAAGATGTCTATTTCACTCAAATAAAATAATCATGACTCAACATAACACTATTTCTGAACAGATACAAGTATGCAGATAATAGCAATTTCACAAGCATCAATGCATATATAATCCTTATAGTATACTTATAGATATATATTGTATAGCTTATGATGTCATGTTTCATTAGATATATTGTATAGTTTGTGACTTCAGAGGTAGACATTGTTTTATTAGCTTGGAATAATATAATATGTATAGCACTGTTTATTGTAAACCATATGGATAATGTTCAATGATAATAATTACTGGTAAAACAAGTTTAGAGTTCCACTTTCATACAGTCAATTATTTTGCTATTTTTACACAAGTTTATTTACAATAAATAACTACAGATTAGTCAGTCTCATAGATAATCTTTTATAATAACTAATACTTTCCCATGAATTATTGGCTAAAATTGTAAAGTACATAAACAGTTCACATCAGTTATCCAACAAAACAACATTGTAAAAAGGCAACTCAAATTCAAAATATGATCTCACATGAAATTAATTTTCCCATAATATAATTTTTTTTTTTTACTAGCAAATTTTCTTGTTCTTGAGATCAGAGATTACTTGTGCACTACACATTTCTGTACATACCTGAAAACTTGATGCTTCAGATTCAGAGAATTTTGGCAAGTTCAAAGATAAATACAAGTGACTTTTTGTATTGCGTCAGTTACCCACACTTCATTTGTGATTATAGTTGTTTTGAGATTATATGCAGTAAAATATTCTTTTAACATGACTTCGGCACAACATATTTAGTGCAACCAAAAAGAGTCTTAAGAAGTTTAATGAATAATTTTAAAGAAGAAAAATAATCAAGATGTTTAAAAATTGTCTGAATGTTGTGTCAGTTACCGTGGAATTGCCCCATGAAAAATAATTTATAAAGCCAAATACCAACAAAATACATAATTTAATTTTATGGTTTTCAAAGTACAGTTTTATCCAAAATAATATGCAATGAGTACACAGAATAACCTATGCATGTATACTTAACTCCAAAAGAAACGCGAAAATTTTAAAATATTAAAAAACCCACATTTGAATAAACTATGTACAAATCGATTAAGTTGACCAATAGCCATCTTGTCAGCGTATCCAATTCCACATAACGCATGAAAAAAACGAGTACAGTGTGACGTCACGCACGTGCTGAAATTGACGACCAAAATCGATCTGGAATGCAAAACGGGTGGATCATGAAAGATGCGAATTGCACGTGAAACACTACCAGGCCTGGGTATAAAAGAAACGCCAGACAGCAATGTTCAACTCATTTTACGAGTAGCGATACAACGATGCCACGACTTAACGCTGATTCCAGACATAGAGCTTTGGGGAATTTGGAGGCCGGAATGGATGCCAGGCAGGTTGCACGTGCTTTCGGTGTCCATGTCTCGACAATCTACCGTCTCATAGACCGATTTCTACAGAACAACAACGTCGTCGACCGTCCACATAGCGGCCGTCCCAGAGTGACGTCACAGCGCCAGGACCGTTACATCGTCCGAACTCACATGCGTGATCGGTTCGTACCAGCCACCACAACAGCCCGGCAGACAGTGGGAACCCACAACCGCCCCGTTTCCTACACCACGGTACGACGTCGTCTGATCGCCATCCATCTGAACTGTCGTCGACCGTACATTGGACAACGTCTCACACAGCGACACCGCCTTGCACGACACAACTGGGCTGTTCTGCATCGACAGTGGCGGAACCGACAGTGGCAGAACATCGTCTTCTCCGACGAAAGCCGCTACTGCTTAGATAGGGCCGACGGTCGTATGAGGGTGTGGAGGCGTCGAGGTGAGCGCTTCACAGATGCATGTGTTATGGAGAGGGACCGTTGGGGAGGGCCTTCCGTCATGCTGTGGGGTGCCATATCCTGGGGACGTCGTGTACAACCTGTCATCTTCGACAACAACGGCCGAGGACGCGGCAGGGGCGTCACAGCACAGCGCTACATCGACGAAGTGCTCACGCCTGTGGTGGTGCCTTTTTTCGCGGGTCACCGTCAGATGGTTTACCAGCACGACAACGCCAGGCCACACACGGCACGGGCCACCCAGGCATTCCTGGCACAGCACAACATCATCACAATGGACTGGCCAGCTTTAAGCACGGATCTGAACCCCATCGAGCACTTGTGGGACGAGGTTCAGCGCATGATGAACCAACGCCCTGCTCCCGTGGTGACACAGCAGCAGCTCCGCCAGGCCGTCGTGGACACCTACAACAACGTGCCCAGGGCCTTCATCAGGAACCTCTTCCTCTCCATGGGTAGGTGTGCGGCGGTCATGGCCAGCAATGGCGGACACACCCGCTATTAGTGGACATGTTTGAGTGGCATGTGACGCCATTGAAGAAGCGCCATGGCCTTGACATTTCAAATGACAATGCGACCTCGATTTTTAACATGTCAATAACATGAAACCTCATCTTTACGAATTGTTTAAGTTTTTCATAGAAACGATTATTTTAAGAACTTTGGGACGTATTTCAATGAGTGCACTCAAAACCTCCAATCTATGTATTCGCGTTTCTTTTGGAGTTAAGTATATGTGTATACACAATAATGAAGTACATGTAATATGTTTTGAATGAAAACGTGAAAACTTAAGTGTTTTTGGTCACTCACTATCGTAACCACATTTAGTTAGTCATCTTCATTTAGTGATTACCCTAGACATTTGGCAAGGCATAGTAGACCAAATTGTTTTGGGGCATTTTCACCATTTTCAGGGCACTTGTTTTTCATTAAAAAAAAATACCCAAATAATTAATTGAAATAAACATTAATATAATTTATGTGCTTGCTTTAATATATGAATGGCAAAAGATATAAAAGGCATATTTTATTAATTAATAATACCTTTTTGGGTGTTTTATAAGGGCAATTTTAGAATTGATTAGCGAAAAAGGCTTATTTAATCTCAGGGCGGCATGGTGCTGATTAAGGCAAGATGGCGTTAGACTATTGAGGCATGGTGCTGCATCATGCTAAAACAAGCTAGGGAAAACACTATCATAATTAGAAATAGCATCAGTGATGACATCATCATCATCATCATCATTGCCGTTCCATGAGAAAGCACAGAGCTTTGTCATCTAATTAGCATTTTTTTTTTTATAGCCATGATCTGCATTTGTAGGTTGAATACTTTCTGTTGATAAAACCTGATTATTTCTAAAAAGTGTAAGGAACATTGTATGACAATGATCTTCGAATTTGCTATCCTCAGGCCAGCTTCTCAGCTGCAGAACACTATACAAGCAAAATATAAGAATATTTTTGCTTTGGTGCTTTTGATATTATGATTCATGAGGTAATACCTGTGACGTCACACTGTTCTAGGTGTAGATTATTTTTCAAGAATCAACACCTGAAACAATGCAGGTTGAACTTTTTATACGCTCAGGTCAGGGATTCGAACTCGCTACTGACAGAACTTATTTGTTGTAAACAAGTACAACGCTTTAACCCATGAGGCCAAACATCTGCCTCATCAAATAAACGTAATTTAAGCCTCATAAACCTGATACTAGTGATAGTAATGTATTCTAGCAAAGATTGTCTGACACTAAATTAGAAATCATTTTGCATGCACATCACGCTCAATGCCAGCTATCCACTGCTGAGGATTTTGTGACCGAATCATTCTGGTTAGCTCCAAAAGGATCTTATGGTTTTAGGTGTTTATTTTTGTAAATATTCTTTGCCATTTTAATGAATATTTTAATTAAAAAAGATAAAATAGTAGTTAATTTAACAATCACATAATATGTTATAATGGATTAAATTGGAGAAAGCACTCTTAAGTGTAGATTCATGAAAAATAATAATCTACATCCCTACATACATTCTCCATTAGATAAGTCGAGAACAACCCATATGTTAACGGTCCCTTTAATGACCTTTCTGTCAGCCAAACACTATTACCAGGCAAACATGCATGAACATTTAACATCTGCAGTATATGTTGAGCATTTGGTATGGCTCTTGCCACTGAAAGAGACAAATAGTTCAAGCCCTGAATACTGTCCAAACATGCCTGTCACCAGAGTGGAATATTTAGCTTACATGATAGCCTATAAAAGTTTCTGTAGTAACAGCAGTGCTGGCAAACATGGTATTAATATACTGCTCTGTGGTGGAAACTAAATATTTACATCTTGTTCATTAAGGCTGTATAAAAAAAAAAAAAAATGTGTAGATTTTTTTTTTTAGCTTTATAGACATTTTTTTAAATGGTCCCTTTTTGGTGAATTGGGAAACTAAAATGTTTACACACATTTACACTGGGTCACCCTTCTATTATTGCTTATGCTGGGTGGCAGGCCCTCGGAGTTCACGGAAATTATCATTTCTGGTACCGTGTTGGTGGCGTGTCAGTAAAATCACTGAACCAAAATTTTTGTTTACTATCTTTATTATATCGAGTACATCTATTCAACAAAATTAATATATACTCTGTCAAAAAAGAAACGCATAGGCGATAGGGAAAAAATGTTGCTAAATGACCATGTTTGTTAATGTTCCTGGAATGGGACAGAATGCCTAAATGCACCCTAAAACAAATTTAATGCACGTTGTGGCATGTTGTGTGACAATTGCAGGAAATGGGCGTGAAATGGTCAGATTTTGGCAAATGCACGTAAAACTCAGGGAAAAGATTGGGGTTGTGATGGGTATTTAAAGCTGCAATGCTCGCAATGAAGCCTCATTTCCATTTCGACGTAGATAAGTTACAAGATGCCAAGACTAAGCCTGCTGAATCGAAACATTGCAATAGGCCGCTTCCAGTTAGGTCAGCAGTCGCACGCCACATGAATGTCCATCAGAGCACCATTTCACATCTCTGGGACAGGTACCAGCAGTTTCAATCAGCTGAAGACAGGCCCAGAAGTGGAAGACCTTGCATAACAACTGCAGCACAAGATTGCTACATCATGGTTCCGAGTGTCATGATGTGGGGAGCCATCTTATACACCAGCAGAAGTGAACTTGTGTTCGTACATGGCAACCCGATGGCAGGACAATGCCAGGCCGCATACCGCACGTGTAACAATGGATTTCCTACAGAATGAGATAATTAATGTGCTGCCATGGCCATCAAGATCGCCAGATCTCAACCCCATTGAACATCTATGGGACGAACTGGACAGACGTGTACACCAGCATGACCTGGAGCCTCAGACACTTCTGCAACTGTCACATGCACTACAGCAAGAATGGGCTAGGATTCCACGTGCCTGGATTCAGAGACTCATTCAGTCTATGCCAAGGAGATGTCGCGCGGTGATTGCTGCTGCTGGTGGCCACACACGGTACTGATTTCAGCGCCTTCGTGCGACACTATTTGGTGACGAAAATGCCTCCACTGCCGTCAGTCTATAGCAAGAACATTGTCACATACTCATGTCAAATTTTACTGTAATACAATCATAAATAACGAAATTATGCCACTTTGTATTAGAGAGATAATTCCATGAATATTTCGCCTATGCGTTTCTTTTTTGACGAAGTATATATATAAAACATTTCCGATGGGTTCCCATGATCACAATACACAGAACCAAAAAAGTGTTTCCCATGAAAATTAAAATCCTCTGGCCTAGGGAGGGGGAGGGGGTTGTTAAAAAATGGGGGAAAAACAGTTGTCTAATTCTGCATTACGCTAATGTTGAATGTTGAAAAAAACCCATGATTATTCCTGCTAACTTGGAGCAGCCATTTTGTTTGTTTCCGTCGTGTCCGGTACTCTAGCTTGGAAGGGAAGTGACGTCGGTGCCTACATTTTATCGATAACATTTAACAAAGACTAATATTAGAACAGGTCATGCGTTATGCAGCAGATTGGTAAAAAATGTATCACAATACTCTGTGATGTTAATAATACCAGTATATATACTTTGTGTGGCTAGACAGTGGCAACTATATCAGAAATTGCCATTGCATTGTCTATTATTCTACCAAATATTAGAGCTAGGCAATACCAATTTACCATACCGAGCAAATTTCAAACATAAAAAAAGAGAAGTAAAACACCAAGAATATATCTGACGAATGCAAAAAATAAATAAAAATAGTTTGGCTATAAATAAATAAAGGTTTGTGTATGGAATTTAATTTTATTTAGATAAAATTAGTGGATGAGCCTTAACTCAAGCATGCATTTAAAGCAAAGTATACCGAAAATACCACTTAATATTGGTATTATGTCAATACCGAATACCGTACCGATACTGAGGTGAATCACAAAAAATACTGATGCTGATAATGAACCTCAAAATTTAATACCGCCCAGCTCCACCAAATATACACCTGGCAATCAGGAAATGGGTGGAGGCAAATAAAAGAATATACCAATTAACTAAGTAAACAATAATTTTACCATTTCAGTATGATGCCAGTTTGACAATGGTGATTTATTTTGTATTATTGTAAAATAATTTCTATTTATTGCTGGCTTACTGGAATGGATGTTATTACAGAACATTGTAATGCATGCCTGTTTCATTATCCCACAAAAATCAATAGTGTTCTTCTAAGATATGACTTGTTAAATATTACGTAACAACCTGCTCACCAGGTGACAAATTCAATAGGATGGAACAGAATGGCTGTGCTCATTGTATATATAATAGCCATCACATGTTTACCATTTTATTAATTAAATATACCAATATACTTGTTAATTTTAAGCTCATTTTGATTTTGGACTGGTATTAAAGGAATGGAACAGGTAATTCTTGAAGTTAACATTTGTTTACTTTTTTCAGTTTTTATTGAGACAAAATATTTTATTCTTTCAACGGATTAATCACATAGGTCAGACCCTATTGGGAGGTTACAATTTTTACTGTCCCGACAAAAATTTGCAGGTTCGGTGCATGATCCAAATGGGACCAAGGTTTGTGCCTTGGGAGGGTTGAATTTTAATATTCTAATATAGTTTTATAGAGAAATTGCATTTAATCTGTAATTCCTCCATAACTGTTAGTCTAAGGAAAGCTTACTTAAACCACTGAAAAATAAATAAAATAATAAATTTGGTCATTTTGACCACACCCCACACTCACACCCTGGAAAATGGTAGTTGTGGTAGTTATGCACTCCTCGAGTTGGGGTCAACAATTTACTCTTTGTTATGATTACTCTTGTATTTCAGTGCTCGTTCATTAGCCGATGCCTGTGGTGAAGATGTAAATATACGCAAACTCTGTGACAGTACCAATGTCCCTGAACCTACAGAAGAGGGCGAGAGTCTCCTATCACTAGCCTGTTCTGCAGGATATTATGAATTGGCACAGGTTCGTAAAGTTGTTATATTGCAGAATTATCCATTATTTTTTGTAGAATGGCATTGAATGAATATTTACAATTAAAGCAAAAGATACAAAATCAGGATGGATACACAAAAGGGATAGATACACAAGATCACTGGTTTTTAGCATGTCTACTGGATTAATTGGGGCAAAAACCATGTTGAAGGGTAACTTGGAGAATAATTATAGATCTACGAGAAAATACAGATTTGTTTCGAGTGAATGAATATTGTAAACCTGAGTAAGATAAGGGTTGTACCTCCTCATAGCGAGTTGGTTATTCTCTTTGTTACCCGTTGCCACTATTAACTTATTTTAAAGATAATGATCTCTGTGCTGTCTACAAGAAATCTATCAGCCATTACGTTAAATAACCTTGCGTGCATTATTTGTCATGATGTAAGTTCTTTTTACAGACAAATGTTTACAGACAAAAATAATATGACTATGGTTGCAATACACACAATGTCAAAATCACATTTCAATGCAAGCCAACGAAAAGGCCATTTAACTATAAAAACAATAATTGTATCAGTTAGTTTTGATGTTTGTGCATTAAAATGTTGGTAACACTTCAAGGGATTATTTTTGTGCAAATAATAAATATTGCTTTTGACATTGTTGCCCACAGAAATGGGTATAATTCTTGTAGATTTTACACAATGTCATTAATGAGGTTTTATTATGGGCCGTCCATAATTATCAACATTTTCACGAGCGTACAAACCGTATGCGGGGGGAGGGGGTTACGGGACAGCGTGCACTTCTTTTGAAAGTGAAAAAAGTCGATCAACCTTTTTCCATTTTGGGGATGTACACTTTTGGGGGGGGGGGGGGGGGTGGGGTTGTCAAAAGCGTATTCTTTGTACACTTGTGAAAATGTTGAAAACTATGGATGGCCCCTTAATGATCAGTGGAAATACAATGTTTATTACAATGTTATGAAGTTCCTCATTGTAGTAAAAACTGAACATTAATTTATAAGATTTATATAAACTTGAAGTCAAGTACAAATAACAAAAATTTAAAGTGACCTGTAAGTGTAATACCATAAATATATTAATTATTGCTTACATTTATTGTGTACTTAACATTTTTAGATAGAAAAGTAATTTTTTAAACATTTATATTAAGTCATCATGATTACTATTTAAAAGCATTCAGTCACAGATGGTTGACCTAATAAATGACCCAACAAAGTATTATTTGAAAATATATACATTTGATTTGTGACCAAAAGTACTTTATTTAACCATCTACATAACCACCATATCCAACTTATTATTCATACTTTGTAAAAGAAATAATGGAATTATGTCGAGGGTCCATAATTCAGGGGGTAATAACGACTATTTGGAGTGCAGAGGTGTGATGTATTATTGTTTGAGTCACGTGATGGGCATCCCCATAATAAACGATTTGCCAAGCTTGTGTTACGAGAACACTTCACCGTCCTCTGCGAAGTAGGGTAAATTGAAACAGAAACAATAAAAAGCTAAAGGTGCTAGCAGCAATGAAATAGTCCCCTAGCTGTTATCTAGCATTGTCCAAATATTTAAATTCTGCATCCCCAAAAACCTGTTTAACCTTTAGACTACTGGATTAATTTTTAACAAAAACCACGTTGAGTGGGTACAAGTTTATAATTTTTACTGACATGTATTCACTTAATTGTTTTATAAATACATAAAGTGCATATATGAATTGGTAAGTATTAATTTTGTGGATTTTAAATTTTTAAATGATATTTTAGATCAGTTAATGGTGATTAAAATTAGGCAAAAAAGAAAGAAAAAAAGTCACATTTACTTACGGGCATTTGTGGCCAGCTGTCCAGTATTTATGTCCATTATTCCCTATAACTGTTTTTTTCACCAGATTTACCCCCCCCCCCCCCACCAAAAAACCCCCACAAAACCCCCACAACTACAATGCATATCCCAATATTTGGTGATTTTCATTGTTGTTAAAACGATCAAATTTATTATCAAATTAGCTATCACAATCAGCTATTGATCCCTGAAAATTATCTGCAATTTTCAGTACCGCTAGCTGCATTATTAACTACGACCTATGCAGTAGTTAATAACGAAACTAACGATACAAAAATTCACTTCCTAGCCTAACGATAAGGTTTCTACTATCGCAAACAAATCGGAACAGTGAGTCCAGTGTCATTGTCAGACGGACATAGTATAACGGACACAATTTCGTATGTACCGTAATTTAATAGTTACGATCAACTATCTACCTGCAATGTACAATGCACAACCATTAATCATTCCATAGTACATAGTATATATATATATATATATATATATATACACTTTTCAGACATATTTGCTTTATAATAGTGTAAAAGTGTGTAAATATAAAAGTGTGTCCCCCACTTTTTGGCACATTCCTACATCACTGGTGTCGGGGTTAAGGGAGGGGTCGGGTCATGTGTCCCCGGAAATACATTGAAAACACCCCCAAACATAATATAGCACGTGGAGAAGGGGACTCACATGAAACATTGTATACACTCAGGATAATTCGGAATGTTTTCAAATTATTTTAAATCACTGGCAGGATTCTGCAAGTACGGTTTTGATTGGTGGACATGAGCTCCAACTGGCTGGTGTTAGATCCACATGTAATAGTGGAGCTAATTTTAATTAGATTGGTTTGTTCCAAAAATTACACAGACTTTCGATAACTTTGACAAAATTGTCACACCGTCAAAAGTGAAAAAGATCTACAGTTCTTTTTAATGTAGCCATGAAATGCACTTCACAATATGGATTTTAAAATGGGGCAGAACTGATGGATACATTAAAGTAGTAACTGGGCATGGACACCCATATTCATTCAGAAATTATGGGTTAGAAATAAAGAGCCTGAATTTTGTCATACTTTTTTTGAAACCTGAATTTGGCTACAGATGTTTTGGTCAAATTAGCCAAATTAAACCAGTTTAAACCCTGTGCATCTATATTTTGCCCTAATTTGCCAAGTCTCTATACACGACGGTTGTGTATATAAAATTCAAGGGTACATTACACGGCTGTCGTATACATAAATGAAAATCCTCTGGATTTATCTGGAATTCCGGATTTTTGTGCTTCCCGATTTTGTTCTGTCCATGTTTTATACCAACCTAGCAATCCGGATTTTGTACTTGCCCAGTAGTCAGGGTTTTATACCAACCACCATTTCGGTGATTTCAACATGGCCACAGTTATGTTATCTTTATCACCATTGGTCAGTTTTGATCTCGCGATATCTATGAGCAGTGTAAATGTGCTTACTTGTTTCGACAAAAGCGGCAGCCATTGTTACGTCTGCATCGTTTAAACATATTATTGAATAATACAGTCAAGGACGAAAAATACTTAAGAAAATTAACAAATGATTTTTTTTTTTTAATGTAACATTTAGCCTTAGCGTAAAGCCAAAGACTTGACATAAAATAAATAAAAAAGAACGGTAGAAAACCTTTTTTCGCGGTACATATTTGGTTCAAAATGCAATCTGTTCTTAAATCGCAAAGTTATTCAATATGTCGGACAATGTACTCCACATATTCTTTAAGGTGGACATATTATAACAGCTTTTTAATGACCAAAGTCCCCGGGTATTTTATAACCTTAAAATGATCTAAACTGATAATTAGAAAAAGGATTAGTTTTTTTACTCAGATGCCAGAATATTGTCTTTTAGGCCACTTTATTTTCAACATTTTCTGCAGCCATTCCCTTGTATTATTATTTATAACCTGCTAAACACTGTCATTTAAACAATTTTCTAAATAAGTCGCTGTATTTTTCAGGATTTTTTTTTAGATTGAGCATTCTCATCTATGCACATATATAGCCTCATCACTACTTGGTTTTGCCATGCATTTTCGACTTCTCATAAGAGTTTCAAGATTTAAAACTGAAGCATGACCACTAGTTGTCATGGGATTCCCTCCATGGTTTAATTAAAATGTTTTGGATAATACAATAGCGAGGTTTGGTATTCCAAATGAATGTAATTTCCATTTATAATTCATCTTTTGAGAAATAAGGCCCACTAAATCCATGACTGAATTTTTTTTATTTTTTTTTTAATGCCAATCCAAGGTTGACAGATATATATATATGACATGTAGTCTTCATATAACTTAATGTAATAAAAGTTTTAAAACTTGCAATTTTGTGTTAAATTGTGTACGTTTAGAAAAATAAGTTTTTTAACAAAATCTCTTGCTTCTGCTTTATCTTGACTAAAGGTTGACAGATCTGCTAATAAGTCGCTCACTTGAGCCGTTTTTCGGTGAAGAAAATGTTCATTTCTCCGGCTAGATTAGGTCCTGTTACTAGGAGTTTTGTTATTAAGTTATTTCAGTTACGGACATGATTGGAATGCGTTGCTATTTCGTAGGCCTCTTTGCAGTGACCGTTCAATCATGAATTAAAACATATTTATTTATAAAAAATGTTTTAACGTTTAACCAAAGAAATTCTGCAACATGTCAGAAAGTCAGCTTGTTTGATGATGAACAAAACGCTCTTTGTGTCAAAGATCATGGTTACTTTTAAATAATATAAATTGCACGAACTTCATTTCTCATCCAATTTTCGCTCCAGCCAGTGCACCACGACTGGTACATCAAATGCCATGGTATGTGCTATCTTGTCTATGGCATGGTGCATATAAAAGATCCCTTGCTGCTAATCGAAAAGAATAGCCCATGAAGTGGCGACAGCGGGTTTCCTCTCAATATCTGTGTAGTCCTTAACTATATGTCTGACGCCATATAACCGTAAATTAAATGTGTTGAGTGCGTCGTTAAATAAAATATTTCCTTCCTTCATCCAATTTTCATGAAATTTGACATGCAGGAATAGGATCATGCAATCATGAAGAGATTTGCAGCGTTTCGGATACTATCTTTTAAATAGTAAGGAAAGGATGCCTATTAATGCTTAGTGGACGTCTACACTGGCAGGGAACATTTTGTTCAATATTGCATCGCGATTTGCTACACAAGTTTCAGAGATCGCCACACAATTTTAAAACCATTAAACAATAATTGCTAATCAATTTTTAATTGAATAGAAATATCGCCAATCAAGATTTTGAAAACATAATGTTCCCTGACTGGATACATACTAAAGGGCTTGTGATTATCACAATGGTACAAAGTTTTTAGACATTAATAACAACACATCACAAGATACAGGAAATTAAAAAGATTTCTTGACAGCTTAATGACTGTATTTTACTATATATTGTATTAATTATATGTATAATCATGTTGATGTTTTCTGTCTCAGAATAGATCTCTCTCAAATGTTATTACTAACAATTTGTAGGTTTTGTTGGCAATGAAAGCCAATGTGGAGGACCGTGGAATCAAAGGAGATTGTACACCATTGATGGAAGCAGCAAGTGGAGGCCATGTTGATATAGTTAGACTTTTAATCTCTCACGGCGCTGATGTTGATGCCCAATCATCTGCAGGCATGTTTTCTCAATTTTATTTTATAACCATTTTCAAGATCTATTACAAACCATACAGACATTAAATAAATATAATTTTAAATTTTTACATTCAACTAAGACCAAGAAACTTTCATAGAAATTAAGTATTATAAAAAAAAATCCCTTGCTGCTAATCAGAAAGAGTCCAGTGCATGACAACAACAGGTTTTCTCTGTCATTATCTGTGTGGTCCTTAACGAATTGCCAGGTGTCCTATAACTGTAATTAAAATGGGTTAAGTGTCTCGTTAAAAAAAAAAAAAAATCCTTTGTTCTTAGTGTATGGTAGTTGTCAGTTACTTGTTACACCATCTCTACAGCTATAGTGTCAATCTATGTCATTGTAATTCTTCATAAACCATTGAGAATAACATTTTTGTGCTGCTTAAAATTGTTCTCTTTTTTGGACCTGATCAATGTATGCTTCAGAATAGACATTGCTTTTATTTTGACTTGCCGAATGGATCAAAGAAACAGAACACAAGAAATTGAAACAGTGTTAAACTTTTAGATTACTAATCTCACTGGTTACATTTACTAATCTTACAGAAGATTTGACCTTTATGAACTTAAAGCAAACTTGCATTTTCAGTTTCATTTGTTCTGATGGTGGAGGGGGCGTATTTATGAGTAAAGAAAATTAAGAATAGTTGTCTTCTATATCTTCTAATAATAAGAACAATAAAAACAGGTGAATTTAATGAAGAACAAAGCAGGGTTTCTAGAATTTTCTAAAATCAACTAGCCATGGGATCAGTGATTTTCAAAATCCACTAGCCCTAGTTAAAAATCTACTAGCCCTACCAAAAATACTAAAAAGTAAAAAAAAAAATCCAAAACATTTTTTGTCATTAAGAATGAAAATAGAGCAGGTGAAAATTAAATTATAGACGGTTATTTATCACGATGCGGAAAAACCCCTGATGGTGAATAATTAGTGTTTAGGTCAATTATATGTGGGTCAAGTGACATTGACAATGGTACTAGTTAGGGTCCTCACCAGAACGTTTAAATACCTTGTTATGTGCTCAGATATGTATTTTCAATCATGTTTCACAACTAAGTCATGAATAAATTTCCATTACAATTTTGTTCTTTAAAAATATTTTACAAGCATAATAATTACATGTTGATTTATTATTTTTCATTTGCTATACCAAGAAGAGGCACATGGGCTTAAATGATCACTTGAGTAAATTGCTGACCTCACCTACCACACTCATGCACCATACCCATTTTCTACGGGGGGGTGGGGGGGGTGGGGGGTGGGGGGGGGAGGAGAGAGTCAGAATTACTAAATTCATGATTTAGTTGGAAATGGTCTAGTAGTTGTGAAGAAATTACATTATAAATGCATTTTAAAAAATAATAACTCTAGTAAATTTCACCCCTCCTCAGACACGAACAGGCAGGTCTTTAGCTTGTACCAAAACTGAGGCAGTAAAAAGGGTGCCCAAAATAAGTATGCCCAAATTGTGTACAAAATTTCTAATCTCAAAACATTTCACCTTAAAATAAATGGAATATTAAGATTAAAATAACTTGAAATGCATTTCTGAATATGTACAACTTAACTAGCTATTATTATTACTGCAATAAAAAGACAGTGTTCTCAGAACAGACAAAAAGCCTGTTGTGCCCAAATTACCAAATCAAATCCCATAGACGACAATAGTAACATAAGTGGCTACACCTCCTACCTGCAGCGTATCAATCGACCTAAACACCACAGATATAAATACTACCACCCCTCACACCTAAAGTGAATCGGGAAAAAAACTGCTCATTTCTGAGATAATGGGTAGCGTCTATGACTACCCTAGTTCCACACAAAATTAGAGTACTTGTTATTTGGTTTAGAACTA
Source organism: Gigantopelta aegis (assembly GCF_016097555.1). Classification (NCBI taxonomy): domain Eukaryota; kingdom Metazoa; phylum Mollusca; class Gastropoda; order Neomphalida; family Peltospiridae; genus Gigantopelta; species Gigantopelta aegis. Next base: position 41,955,400 of record NC_054706.1, read on the forward strand.
CCTATATGTAAAACATTTTTTTCATAATTTGGCAAAATAAAAAATTGCATAGGCAAGTCATAGTGCTGACAGGATGCCCGAATGGAAAGTAAAAAAAAAAATCCCAAGTGTCCTGCTGTTTATGCCGTTGGGGATGAGGAGGGGAAATTAATGATAGAATCTGTCAAGTAGCTTATTTTCATTATTATTTTGCAGACATGTTGTAATATGCAGTATAGCTAATTTGTATTATTTTGCAGGCAACACACCTTTGCATTATGCAGCATGTGGTGGATTTACCGAAGTTGTACAGGAAATAATAAAAGCAAATGCACGTGTAGAGGTGCATAACGAGAATGGCCATACACCCCTGATGGAAGCTGCGAGTGCTGGACATGTAGAAGTAGCAAGAATCCTGCTAGACAATGGTGCTGGTATAAACACCCACTCAAATGAGTTCAAAGAGAGTGCATTAACACTGGCCTGTTATAAAGGTGAAATTAATATGTCTGCAGTTGCACTGCTATATTTTCTATTGATGCAAAATATTTTCTTTAAACAAATAGTTATATAACTAGTAATAATATTTAATTTTCACATCTTGATTAACATATTAAAGGCTTTTGGATAGGCATGCATATTCAGCGATATTTAATGCACATTTAACTTAAAGCACAAAAACACTACTGTAAACTAAATTGATTAATATACTAATTGTTTACTCTGGTTGTGTAAACTATTTTTATTTTTTTATCTGCCCATTATTATGATATGGCGTTGTGTGTCCATCTCTCCGTACATCTGTCCGTTAACTTGTTCTTGTCTGGACCATATCTTGCATACAGGACCATAAAATTTCACATGTAGGAACAACTTGGGATGGTGGTGTGTAGCATATCATTACTAGTTCACTCTGACCTACTTTTCACGGACCGGCCTCGGTGGCGTCGTGGCAGGCCATCGGTCTACAGGCTGGTAGGTACTGGGTTCGGATCCCAGTCGAGGCATGGGATTTTTAATCCAGATACCGACTCCAAACCCCGAGTGAGTGCTCCGCTAGGCTCAATGGGTAGGTGTAAACCACTTGCACCGACCAGTGATCCATAACTGGTTCAACAAAGGCCATGGTTTGTGCTATCCTGCCTGTGGGAAGCGCAAATAAAAGATCCCTTGCTGCCTGTCGTAAAAAGAGTAGCCTATGTGGCGACAGCGGGTTTCCTCTAGAAACAGTGTTAGAATGACCATATGTTTGACGTCCAATAGCCGATGATAAGATAAAAAATCAATGTGCTCTAGCGGCGTCGTTAAATAAAACAAACTTTACTTTTACTTTTCACGGTCTACTGCACATAACAGTAAATCCTTGTCCGGACCATATCTTGCACACAGATGCATACAGGACCCATCAAACCTCACATGTAGGAACAACTTGGGATGATGGTGTGTCAAGTTCTATTATTAGGTAACTGTGACCTACTTTTCACGGTCTACTGCACATAGCAGTAAATCCTTGTGTGGACCATATCTTGGATACAGATGCATACAGGACCATCAAACCTCACATGTAGGAACAACTTTGGATGGTGGTGTCACATACTATTAGTAGGTCACTGTGACCTACTTTTCACGGTCTACTGCACATAACTGTAAATCCTTTTCTGGACCATATCTTGCATACAGGACCATCAAACCTCACATGTAGGAACAACTTGGGATAGCGGTGTGTCATGTTCTATTACTAGGTCACTGTGACCTACTTTTCACGGTCTACTGTACATAACGGTAAATCCTTGTCCTAATCATATCTTGCAAACAGATGCATACAGAACCATCAAACATCACATATAGGAACAATCTGGGATGGTGGTTGATCCAAAACAAACTGTTCATCCATCCCTTTGCAAAAATTTCGTATACTTAGAATTGAATCATACCCTAACATATTCATTAATATAGATATTGTTTATGGTTTTATTTTTAATTTAAAAAATTGTATCGTATACCAAATTTTTTATTTAAAGTGAGGTTACAGTAGGTGTGAAAAAAAGAATGTGTTTCCAAAAACCAGACCCTACCCTAGAAACAAAAAGGTCCACCCTACATGTATTTTTGTGGATGTAGTACTTCTGGTTTTTTTCTATTTATTTTCATTAATATGTAGGTGAATGAATGTTTGACACCCTAGCACAAAAATTCACATCGACTAATGAATGTCAAACAATAGTAAGTATATGGATAGGATGGAATTAAAAATAAAACAAATATAAAAGTATATATAATTAAAACGTTGTTTAACAAAATGATATAGAAGTAAACGGGTACATAATTAACATTTTATCTGGACCCATAATGGTGAATTTCGTAAAAATAAATACCATACCAATTTTTTTTACAGGTTCTTGGAAACTGATTATCAGACCATTATTGTGTTTGAATTCATTATAAGTAGTAATTCTAATACAACTAGCCTATTTTCCATTGGTTACTTTTTGTGTTAAATTTGTTTGTTGTCTGGGGCAACCAGGATTTAACATGATAAAATTTTGAGCACTCACTGTAACCTGTTGTCACTTAGCCTGTTACGTGGTGTTTTCATTAGTGTCTTAATTTTACATCGTCCATTATGTTTAAATGCTGATACAAATAATTTAAAAACAAATTGCCAATTTCAGATGAAAATGACTTTTTCCCCGTTCATTGTACATTTTTAACACAAAATGGTTCAGACAGGTTCATCAAAAATAATTTTTGACTAGAACAAACTTTTTGGGACTATAAAGTGATAATAAAGACGAAATGGAAATGACTGTCATTTTAAACATTAATTTAACTGCTCTTAAATATTGGCAAATTAGAGAAACCCACAAAAATAATACCCTTTCACATATGAACCTTATTTTATGTATTTCTAAGCATTCATTGAAAATATTCAAGTAAAAGTCATAAAATTGTAGACTTGTCCCCTCAATGTGGCTTTGTCATTCATTAATCCAGGCGAATTCCTTGAAATAATTCAATATGAGATTCAAACACAGCTTCATATCAGTAAATTCCAATAATATCCAGACTATTTTCAACAGAAATTAACAGCAAAAAACCCCAAAAATATCTATATATATTTTTAATTTATCCAATATTACAAAAAAACATTTTCAAAATAGTTTGCCATTAGCTTTCCTCTAAAGTCTGTGACATATTAAGAGAAGAAAAAAATATGACATCATATTGTTTCTTATTACAAGTGTTTTCATTGAATATTGTAAGAAACGAGAATAAATAATTAGGTTTTTAAGATTTTGAGGATTTCTTTTAATAAAAAAACTAAATAATTCTTACAGTTAGCTCTATTGGGTATAGTATTAGAATAGGGATAATACCACTGTGTTTTGTTGTAATGTTTTAATAAAAATATTTGCAGAAGGAAATTGCCACATGTAAAGTTTATTTTGGAACCCAAGTGCATAGTATGAAAAACCCCTAAACAAAACCCCCTAGCAGAATATAGATTTGTTCACTGACACTTTTATGGCTATTAAAATCTTCTAAAATTCAAATTTGTGGGTATGAACAAAATAAAATCATTCTCGAACTGCAAAATCATTCATAATATGTTCTAGCGACTTTATTTTTCATCAGATTTTCATAAAACTTCATATGTAGAGATAAATCTCTTAACAAGTTTGGTATTTGCCTTTCTGTGCCAAAGTCAAAGTCACAATTATTAAAAATAGAATAACGACATCATCGCTCTAGCGACTTCATTTGTCATTCGATTTTCATAAAACTGCATATATAGGAATAGAACCACGATATCTTGAACGAGTTCAGGTTTCGCTTCTGTGAGTTGAAAGTCAAGTTCACTGTTATTTAAAATAGACATACCACATGAGCACTCTAAAAAGCAACTTCATTTATTAACAGATTTTCATGAAACTTCAAATATCTGAATAGTATAATGATATCTTAACGAGTTCGCATTTCACATCTTTGCATTGAAGATCAAGGTCACCATTACAAAAAATAGAAACATAAAGTCACCGCTCTAGAGATTTCATTTATCATTGTAATTTTCATAAAACTTCAAATATAGAAATTGAAACATTTGTGGACATCAAATTGACAATAACAGCCACAAATGTAAAAACTTCACATCATTATGTCCATTTCAAAGTGAAAGGTTTTCCCCAGAAACTGTTGAATGTCTCATGTTTTTGTCTCGCCTTTATGAAGTAAAAAGGGGAGATTTTGTTATTACTTTTGCTATGGTGTGAACTTTGTTAAAGTTTAATGTTAAAATTTCATGTTTATATTAGTTTTTCATAAACTACAAGTCATAGATCAATGAAACTTGGGTTATAGAATTTTGCTCTTTGACTTTGTCTCGTCCCTAAATCCAAATTTTTTGATAAATCCTTATACTTAACAACGAAACACAGTGATATCATCACAGTGCATCGAAACATTTAATATATATATAATTCTGAGAGACATTTAATTCTGTGGAATTTTTGTTAAAGGGACACACCCTAGTTACGGCTAGTTGTTAACCATTACAGCGTTGTTTTTCGCTATCAAAACCCATTTTTTCACAAATAAAATTGCACTTTACTTACCGTTTATTATTTAGAATATACATTTCTATTCACCTGAAGTGTTTTTGGGTAAACCTGGTAATCCTGGTTTTTGTAATACCACAAAATGCATTTTTCGTATTTCATAAAATGGCACGGGCCTCTGAGAAAAAACTGTTGAGCAGACAAGGTCTAATCTATTTTTAGAGGGGATATTTCCATTTCAATGTCACAGACGTTGGTATACCACGTGACCGTTATCATTTTGGTTCGGTTTGTTTTCTCGTGCACGGTTCGCGCAATCAACATCCGATTTGTTGTTGTTCATTTGTGAGATTTTTCTTCACAGTTCGTGAACATTTTCAGTAACAATAAAGTTCAGACAAGTAAGTGTCTCAATACAAAACATTACATACCCTTAAAACCAATAGTTTTGCTAGGTCTTACGATATCTGGAGAGGGGATACAACCAGGACAGAACAGTTGGAACATGTCCAGGAGAGGTGAAAGGAACGCACCCCAAATCTGTGAAATTTGTCGTGACGTAGGCATTGTTGTGCTTCGAGCGACATCTACCGGTGACATCAGAATACTAATACTCAAAATTATTTCATGCAATTGGGACATGGGGATTTCCCATGGTATTTATCAATATAAAACCTGCTTTTTCACTCCATTTGATAAAAACGTGATCTAAGTGTGTTACAGGTTTGTAGATTAACCAAATTATAATATATTTTTGCTGGATGGAACTAGGGTGTGCGGCTTTAAAATAAATGCCTAATAACCTCAGTCTTAAGGTGAACTGAATATCACTTTCCGAAAATGGTACACGGTTAGCAATCGCTCTCATTAAATGAACTAAAATAAATGTTATTTATTATCACATATATAAATTACGTACAATGATTAAGTTTGTTAGTTTCCATCTTGGAAGCAAATACCACTTAAGTAGTGAGGTCCCAGTCTAGTGTTTAATTTGTGTCAGTAAATGGTATCAAAGATTTGTTATATGTACTTTGAATTTTAATTTTAACTGTAGGTAGTAAATGCATGTGACCAAAAAAAAAGGAAAAAAGAAAGAAAAGTAAATCAAATTTTTTAATTGAATTGTTTTAATTGAATTTAAAAAACCCTCTTTTTTTTGGACATTTTATGGATGCAACTGTCATTGACAGTGAATAAGTTTATAATAGGCGAGACATTTAATTTAACCATAGACCCTTGAACATTTAACTTAGCCTACCTCAATTTTTAATTACTTCACTTTCTAATGACGCGATTTGCTTTGCAGGTGTTTGCTGTCTATTTGATGTATGGAAAACAATGCAATTAACCAATCAGATTACAGAACATATCTTCAGTTTGCATTGGTTCCTAATAATGTCTTTCAGACATTTTCTTTCATTTCAGACAGATACATCCATCCGCCTTTGGTGTAATAGATAAATTTGTCTTTCCCAAGGATAGACAGTTGACAAGAACAGAATGACATCATTTAGCCAAAACAACATCACAGAGTTTATGTTTACAGTTTATCTACAATGTTAATGAAAAAATCCCAACATCATTGGATATTGGGCAATATGGAGTCATCTATGACTAATTGGCATTAATTTTCAAGGTTTTGCAATATATGGGGAGCATTTAACAAAAACATTGCAAGCACTGATAGTGGGAAAAATGATTAAAATGCCATCATTGGCTTGTGTTTAATGTTTTTATTTACATCATCGAACCAGTTTCCATATACAAAACAACAAATACAGGTAGTTTGGCATGCATCTTCTGAAGACTGAAATCACAACCCTTGAGACAGCTTTTTTGGCTGAAACTCGCTAAGGTGAATTTCAGATAAACAGTTGTATCTCTTGGGTTGGGATTTCCCTGTTTTCAGACACTTATGATAGATTCTTTTTGTATGTACTACCAAACTCTTAAAAAGTCACTATTATACTTGGACTAGTATCAACTAAATTCTGGTTGCTCTATACTATAGTGTGTTAGTCAGACACCATTTTGTGATGCATTTAATTGTTTATTAAGGTCACTTGGAGATGGTGAAGTTTTTACTGGAGGCTGGAGCAGACCAGGAACACAAGACTGATGAGATGCACACTGCCCTAATGGAAGCATCCATGGATGGTCATGTTGAGGTGGCCAGGTTGTTGCTAGATAGTGGGGCTCAGGTAAAAACTAATGAAGTCAGCTAGTAAATGAATAGATCATTTAGACCGAAAAAAAGAAGAAAAGAGTAATATCTAGGACCCAATCTTAAAATATTTAGTGTACAAAGGATGTATTTAAAAAACAAAAACATTGTTAAAAGAAAAGAAGAATAGCACTTCAAGAATGAAGAAATGTGCTAAAAATAGATTAATTCCCAAGATGAAAAACACTATATGGACATCGTTTGTGCTGAAAGAAAGCATTAGGCCCTAATTACACTGTAAAAGTTGTGGTTAAAACAAAAAGAAACTTACCTTCTTAATTAATACTAAAAATAAAATAAAAGGTGTATGGCTCCCATCCACAACATATGATAATCTGCTTTAACGTGGATTAATTTTGGACAAAAAACATGTTGAGTGGGTGCAAATTTATAATTTTTACTCACATATGTTTTACAAATACTTAAAATAAAGTTTATATTTGAATCGTAAGTATTATTTTTGTGTATTTTTCAAATTTTAATGATATTTTAGATCAGTTAATGTTGATTGAAATTAGGCAAAAAATCTAAAAAGTTCATTTACTTAAGGGTATTTGTGGCCAGTTGTCCAGTATTTATGTCCATTATTCCCAATAACAGTGGCTTTTTGACCAGAATATTAAAACAATTTTTTTTTTACGATTCATACCCAAATATTTGTGGTGATTTTCGGTGTAAAATGATCAAATTTATTATCAAAATAGTTGTCACAATCAGCTGTTGATCCCTGAAAATGACTGCGACGTGCTGCCATTGTTGTCAAGTGAAAATACTTGCCGAAGACCACTTTTTCAACTAAAAATTCCTACATATTTTCCACTAAAAATAAAAAATCTAAAGACACAGAAATAATAAATGATTCCCAGTGAGTGTCGTGTACAAAACAGCAGGAAATATGAATTGGGGAATGAACTGTATACAGTGTACAGTAGGTCGACTGGCGTGACATCGGGCGAGACATCTCGCCTGCAGTAGTTAGGTTAAACGTCTGATACAAGTGATCCTACAGTACATTGGCCATACACAGGATGTTCCCATTTTATGTCAAGGGAATATGTTTAGCTTAAAAACTGACATAACAATTTATAATTATATATAGAGAGACACACGCACAAGCACAAGCACAAGCACAGACACGACACGACACGACACAACAACACACACACACATATATAAATAATTAAAATAATAATAAAGGTGTGTGCCCTGATCCACAGTGTATTATGAAATATAAGCAAACTGGAATTGTAGGCCTAGTCACACAGCGTGTTCCAGTTTTACTTCACATGAATATGTTTCACTGGATACATTTTTTATTTATAACAATGTTAACTAAAACATCTTTCTTTCTTTCTTTCTTTCTTTCTTTCAAAACATTTCATACCCATAACTCAGATGAGGCAATTATGGTTTATTTTGTTTTTATTACATACCCTCAAATTACTTTATGGCAGAAAGCCACCAAACACAACTTGTGATATTCATATTTTGATAAAAGCACTACATGCAAATATGTAGAATGGTTGGTATTCAAGACATTTCCGAGTGGCACGTACTATCTGTTCAATCTGAACTCAGCTTCTGAAGAGTTCTATTTGTTTGGCTTCTGATAATTTAGGAATTTCTCAAATATGTTAATATCAGAAGTTTTTGAGTACCTTCGGTCGCTGTCGAATCCATCTCCCTCGGCCTTCAGGCCGATTCCTGGTCCCATTCCTGACAGCCATGCAGCCAGGTGGTAAGAAAGTACTTGTGTCTTGTAATCATGAGTATATTTGACAAATATTTACTTCTGTTTATTTCAGGTGAACATGCCAGCTGATAGTTTTGAATCTCCACTAACCCTAGCTGCTTGCGGTGGCCATGTTGACCTAGCTAGTCTTTTGATTGAGCGTGGAGCTAACATTGAGGAAGTTAATGATGAGGGTTATACACCTTTGATGGAAGCTGCCAGAGAAGGCCATGATGAAATGGTTGTACTCTTGCTGTCTCATAGTAAGTTATCACATTTGTTCCACTTTCTAAATGCCAGCTTGTGTTTTATTAAAATTATGCTGTAAAAAAATTTCTACAGATTGAACTAAGGACTGAGTGAATAAATAAACAGACGAACAAAGGAATGTTTTAATGATAACCCAAGAAAGTCTTGACTTTTTAAAATACCGTAAAGTGAAATATTTTTGTCTGCTGATATTTCATGCTTGACACGTCAAACAAATAAATTGACGACACCAGCAGAGAGAAAATGTACATGCATGTTATGCTATAGTCCACACTAACTAACAAAGAGCCACTATATACAGTAGGTAGTCCAAAACTGGAACATTGACCATGTGTATGCTGTGTATACATGAAGGGCCAAATGGTGCTTCCAGAGTACTAGCCAAATTATGCAAAATGCTGGTTTTTCAATAAATTTATCTTTCTACTTTTCTATAATTATTAATTTCTCTGCCTTCATACATCTTTCTATAATATTTTAATAATTAGTAATCGCCTTTATTTTCAATAAAGGGACCAAATCATGATTTAGTATGTTATGTAATCCTACAATGAAATATTTTAGCCCAACACGTCATTGCGACCATTCAACCATTTTTTCCATTTGGCGACTGAACCAGAGTTGATACAAACAGACCAGCAATAGTGATGCTAGGAGAAAATTCTGGCGAAGTGGGTTGCTGTATACCACTAAACTTCGCCTTGTTAATCCAATTCGCCATCAAAATATTACATCATCGATAATATGATCACCACGAAACAGACCACAACCATGTTTTCGCCAAACGATCGAAATCAAATTTTAAAAAGTATATAATATTAGAGTAAAATCTAAGTAGTTATAATTAAATTTCCATTACAATATAACGTCATCCAATTGGTCCAGAAGTAGTAACAGGAGTTTGTTCATTTCCTGATGAATGTAAAAATTATGTCGCTGGGGAACGTCATATCTGATGATGTCATTTTATATAGGCAAGTGTCTTATTGAGCGTTATTGTTTCTGGACCAAAAACAATTCAAAATAAAGTATGACATTTTAGTGTTAGTCTCAGCAAGTATGATTCTAATTTAATTATAAGTATTGTTTGTTACTACTTGTACGTTCATTTGGGTATGAACAAAGAAACAATTTGACAACTTAAAAAAAAGATAAAAGTTGATCACGTGATTAACACAGACAGGGATCTCTGTCAAATTTTATGAGGCACTTTTTCATGGAAAATATTAGTACTTTTTGTTTTTTCAAATCTGATTTGTTACAAATAAAATATGTCATTAATGCATGAATTAAAATGCGTGTATTTCTGCTTATGGGCTGGACCTAGCCCAGTGGTAAAACTTGATACATGGTCAGTTTCAGATCGATCCCCGTCAGTGGGCCCATTGGGCTATTTCTTGTTCCAGCCAGTGCACCACGACTGGTATATCAAAGGCTGTGGTATGTGCTATCCTGTCTGTGCATATAAAAGATCCCTTGCTACTAATAGAAAAATGTAGGAGGTTTGCTCCCTAAGACCATGTCAAACTTACCAAATGTTTGACATCAAATAGCTGATGATTAAACTAACTTTCAACACATATTTATAACAGCATACATCAATGAATTGAAATACTGTTTTGTGTTTCGTAAATAGGAAGATTACCACTCTCCAGCATTGCATTCTAGTTAGGGGTTTCCCCAGGGCCGTTAGGCGTAGCGGCCCGACACACCTTGGTCCGTAAAGTAAGCGCTTTGTCGGCGTGGAAGCGTCTTAAATCAATTGCCGCTACACCTTGATTTGAAGTGCTTTTGAAAAACAATTTTCACAAGTACGAATGTGGCAGTCAACTACCTCTTGCAAACAACTTGTATACCGGTATATCAAGCACACCAAATTACTATGACTGATAAAACACTTCCTAAATACCTAACAATGGACCAGTTGTCTGCTCACAATTGGTGATTGGTAATTTTACCACATCTACCGGGACCGCTAATCTGTCAGGAAGCCGCTTACGCATAATGGGATTCCCGTGCCGAGCAATCAAGTTTCAAGGCCGATCAAAGAAGATGTCCAGTGACAGAATCAACTGTACCATTTAACTGAATAAAGGATAGATGAAGCACTTTTTAAAAGTACAGTTAAGTTGGCAATCAATCATTTCTATCCTAACACCCCCTTCCGAAAAAACCCACACACTGAAAACATCCAGTGCTCGCGCTGTTGGTAGCCAAATTAGCCATTGGCTAATTAAAAATTATTTTAAAAAAAAATGGCTAATAAAATTTGCAAGTGGCTAAAATTTTGGCTAAACCATTTTCTATCTTCTGATGTTAACAAACGGTTAAATAATCTATCCGACACCTCAAACATAATAATAATACCAAATATTCAATTAGCGTAATAGCGATCTCGCGACCGGTAACGAGAAAATCCAGAATACAGCATAGGCCTTATGATGTTTGCTTATTTTAATAATCATGGTAATTAATTTTAACAGCATGCATTCGACATGTATGACAGCAATGTGACGTGATTCGATGTCTGGAAGATCTGTAACTTGTTATTTTAACTTTGTAAAGTCTTTGAACCAAAGTAATAAAAACAAACCGACAATGCGTGTCAATTTGAATACACATGCCAGTTCAGGGCCGAAAGACAAGTAGGCTATTCCAAGAGCTGAGTTCAGCCAGAACGAGCGAAAACAAAATGTTCACTACACTGGTTTGGACACGATGGACACCAGTCAAATAGTTCACGAATGTTTGGAAGAACGTTCGTTGGCTGAACCGAGAAGAACTCACACTTGAGAGTAAGCTGACACCTATGTGTCAAGAGACATCGTTGCGGACATTGAACAATACGATTACACAGAAGTAAATCTTGATGTAATTTGTAGAAAAACAATAATACCTAATGGCAATTTCATTTATTTCCTTTGTCTTTGTTAATTTTGTACCTATGGTTGAGAGCACGCATTCAGATCGCGATCACGGGAAATGAACATGCAGTATTTATACAAATTGCAGTTAAACATACACTAAATTAGTTTACAATAATCATATTTGTTAATGTTACATATACTGAACAAAATAAGAAACTTCCGCTAAACTTTGCTTGAACATAACTTGATGAAAACAAACCGGGGGAATAATTGTTATATATGCGTTTAAAGAGTGTTCATGATGCATCGTTTGGTGCAAAAATCATGGCCATAGGTTAACAGAAACTGGGAGAAATTTTGACCAAGTGTGGTAGAGGTTAAAAATAAAAACACCCACTTAATAACCTCATTATTATTATGACCACCTCTTGAATTGACCCCTGCAGTGCATCGCAAGCGCATAGAATTGACTAAAGTGTTGATTTCTGCCTGTGGAATATTGTTCCATTCCTGAATGAGCGCTTGACAAAGTTCGTTGACGTTAGCGGGTGGGTTGGGACGATGCCTCAGTCGTCTGTCCAGACTATCCCAGACATGCTCGATGGGGTTGAGATCAGGACTTTTAGCGGGGCAGTCATCAATGAAATCAATGTTATTTGTCCTAAGAAAATTTATAGTGTCTCTAGCTGTATGAGAGGTGGCATTATCATGCTGAAAAATCGAGATGTTGGCATTGTTATGGAACAGAGGAATGACGTGATGAGCAATAATGTCATCGCGGTAACATTGGTCATTTAAATTGCCATCAATGACGACTAGTGGTGAACGATAACCATGGGCAATGGCTGCCCAGACCATGACAGAACCCCCACCCCCGAAACGATCTCGTTCAAGAACACAACAGTCAGCATAGCGTTCATTTCTCCTACTTCAGACGCGCACCCTGCCATCACCACGTTGTAAAGAAAATCTGGATTCATCCGAAAAAAGAACGGTATTCCAGCGTCGCCGTATCCAACGAGTGTGTACACGTGCCCAATTAAGACGATAACGTTGCGTTAAAACGCATCCGACGTAAGGACGTCGTGCATGTAAACTGTTCTCCTGCAGACGATTACGAACAGTTTGCCCACTGATTCGGTTATTATGAAGCCCAGGTGTGTTAGCAGCAGTAGCAGTGGCAGTTTGGAATCGATTGCGCAAATGCGTGTTCATGATATAGCGGTCTTGACCATGCGTTGTAACACGTGGATGTCCACGACGTGGCAAGTTGTTGTGCTTCCTGTCGTTCAAAATCTTACGCAAAGATTTCGTATCGCTTGACTAGAACTCCCAACATGCCTTGCAACGTCTTCTGTCGACATGCCAGCATCAAGCATGCCAATTGCCCGTTCGCGTAAATTATTGGGTATTCTTGGCATACTAAAAATGCTACAATGTAAAAAACTTTAATTTTTTTACAAATTTTGAAGCGTTTTCGTTCACTTGACAACAATGTCAGTAAGACAAGTAAAACAAATTGACCGAATACTACACGGGACATGTCGAACCATGCATGGACGTGCAAATTGAATTTCACGTTGTCGACGATTAACAGTGCAAAAATAATCGATAAAATTCCTGAATCCTGATAATACAGCTCAAGGCTAATACTACCTATATAATTTCATTACACAATGAATTCTTTAACACAACAAATACTATATGTACAAATCGGAAGTTTCTTTTTTTGTTCAGTATATATATTTGTAAGACTGTGAGGTGACATTTAATAAGTTTAATAAGTTTAATAAGATTTTAAAAAGACTGTAAATTTTAATATTATTAATGTTTGTTGTTTTTTGTTTTTTATAAATGGAATATACTGTGAAGTCAGCATTGTTAGCCTAGGTATTTTACAAGCAGAAATCGCAAAAAGCATTTAACACGACGTTGAAATCAACAGCAATAACATGGCACAAATTATGAAATTGTTGGGTGCGGGGAATTGATGGGTTACTTTAAAAAAAAGTTTTTAAAAAAGATTAGCTGGATTGAAGGCAAACACTTAACTGTTTTTAACCCACTACCCCACTTATTGTGGCTTGATTTGTGTTATACTGATGCTAAAAATGTAAACACCTTAAAAAAATCTTGGGGAAAGGCCTGCTAGTAAAGTCTTTTTAATCAGATTATTAGAATTATTATAGGATAAATAGAATTCGCTACTTGTGTTTTTCCATATGTAAAATATCAACCTTGTCTATTTAATCGGTAGTTGTGTCAGCAGAGCCTCGACAAATACTGATAAACATAGAAAGGCGTGGATTGATTTTATCCATATTAAAAAACACTTGTGACGAATCCTCTATATAACCAATGCATTTCTGGGCATCATAATATTTTGTAATATCTTAATATCAAATTGTTTCTAAATTAATTCTGAACATAAAAAATTATTTTTTCTTGAAATAATTCGGCCAAAGGTTATACCAAAAGTATTTATCTGTATATCAGTAAAATTGTGTCTTTAATATTTTTTTCCAAAAAGCAGGTTGTGTTTATTTTGTATGGGGAGACACGGTTTTGCTAGAGCACAGGAAACATTTTGTTTTCAAAATCTCGATTAGCGGTATATTTCTAATCAACTGAAAATTTATTTGCAGATTATTTCTAGTCAATTGAAAATTGATTTTAAAATTTTGTAGCAATCCCTAAAACTTGCATAGTGATACTGAACAAAATGTTCCCTGGAGTAGAAACCTCAGGATAGTCCCTTGAAGTACAAATGAATTATGGGTAAAATAGTGAAACCACCTTTTTTTCTAAAGATGCTAAATAAAGACTTTTTTTTTGACTTGTCAGAATGTGACGGACGTTACTGAATCCATTTTTTCCTGTGGTGGATGTTTTCTTTCTTCTCTCAAATTCGTCACATAATATCAAGACTAATTGACATATTATATTATCTTTACATTGACTAGTGCTAAGAGAATTACAAAAAGGACATGTTGATACGCCTTCAGATTTTCTTCTCACTTATGCATTGTCTCAAAACCTAATTTTGGCTACCTACTTTCATAAAATATTTTAAGTTCCTGTATTATTTCAAGTGATGCTATTGACAATATAAATTGAGCAACACTTTGAGTGTAAGGAATCTGAGTGGCCTAATGTTCCTGTTATTGGGTAGGATTTAACTTTGAAATTTATGTGTTGATGTCGGAACCATTAGGAAAGACGTGGTGTGTGAAGAAGAATTTTCTGTTTTTCTGCTAACAGTGTCTTAATACATTTTGATGCTTTGTATAATTAAATAATAAAATTAAATTTTTCCCTTTGTGTCCCTTGAGTTATGGAATTGCCCATATATTTTCAAATAATACTTTGTTGGGCCTTTAACTTGTCAATAGGTTGTTTAATGTCAAAATTGATCTAAAAATAGATATTTATTTGCAGATGCATATATCAATGGCCAGACTGAAGAAACCCAAGAGACTGCGCTAACTCTTGCATGTTGTGGTGGATTTCTTGAAGTAGCAGATTTCCTCATCCAGGCGGGAGCTGACATTGAGCTTGGTTGTAGCACACCTTTAATGGAAGCAGCACAGGAAGGACATCTTGAGTTAGTCAACTATCTGCTCAAGTCAAGTACGTTGTTCAGTATTTTTACTGTAGTAAGTACATTGTTAAATTGTTTTTAAATGGATATTCTTGTTAACCTTTAGACTACTGGATTAATTTTTGACAAAAAACCCACGTTGAGTGGGTACAAGTTTATAATTTTCTACTCACTTATATTAACTTTAATGTTTTATAAATACATAAAATAAAATTCATATTTGAATCAGTAAGTGTTACTTTTGTAGGTTTTTCAAATTTTTATGATATTTTAGATCAGTTAATGTTAATTAAAATTACGTAGAAAATATAAAAAGTTATGTTTACTTACAGGCATTTGTGGCCAGTTATCCAGTATTTATGTCTATTATACCTGATAACTGGCTTTCTGACCAGAATTAAAAAAAAAAAAAAAATGTGATTCATATCCCAATATTTGTGGCGATTTTTCAAATTTGCTGTTACAATCAGATATCTATCCCTGAAAATGACCACAACGTGCAGCCATTGTTGTCAAGTGAAAATACTTGCCGAAAGCCAAAATCTAAAAAGACAGGAAGCTGAATTGTCTTCAGTTTCCTGTTAATATATGGTTTCCGGTGAGTGTCGTGTGCAAACCAGCAGGACATCTGAATTGGGGAATACACTGTATACAGTGTACAGTATGTTGACTGGCGTGACACTGGGCGAGATGTCTCGCCTGCAGTAGTCAGAAGGTTAATAATGTTTTTAAACTTAAAATAAAAAATGGCAAATTTTGAGGTTGTTCCATAGTGTACAGATTGAAACAGATTTTAATTGTTATTTTATGCATATTTTTAATAATTTCCGAATAGAATAATAATTTTTTTTAAATGATAATTTTGCAGAAGCCAAAGTTCATGCACAGACTGGTACTGGTGATACTGCACTAACATATGCATGTGAGAATGGACACACAGATGTTGCAGAGATATTATTGGAGCATGGAGCAGATTTGGTAAGACAACTTATGCTGTTATGTTTTAAAACTAATGATGTGGCCCAGAAACAATTTTGAGGCCCCTCTTTGCTCTAGAATTATTCATGTAGAAAATAATATCATTTGATACATTTAGTCCTTAAAGGGACTGTCCTGAGTTTGCAGCCATTGTAAGATGTTTGCGATAAAAGAGCCTTGTTGGCGACTACTATTTCATACTAAATACATTTTCTTGTTTAGAATACCAGTGTCTGTATATCAAATGCATTTGTGGTGGCATACTAATGTATGTAGCACTCAATTTTTACTTTAATTCGTGATATATATATTTTTTTGTATGTACAAAATTATTGGGAGGTAAAATCCATTATCAAGCATTAGGACAACAACAAACACCTTGTAAATTTATACAGATATTAATATTCTAAATAAGAAAATGTATTTAATTTGTATGTCACGTCACCGAAAACACTATTGGTTGAAGACATTTTATAATGGTTGTAAACTCAGGACAGTCCCTTTAAAGTTATCATGTGCCTTAATAAACATAAAAATTACAATTACAAGTTCATGCTTAGGTAACATTGTGTTCTGATTGTCGCAAGTTATGATGCTAGTAAGTATTAATACTGTAGATCGTGAAATTAATGCGATCATAATATTAATGTCAAATCACCTATGGGTTTAACCCCACCCCCTGTGATTTGGCTGAAAAAGCTTAATTTTCAAAAATGAGCTCATTCGGATCAGCGGTTTGGGTGCTACGGGTGATCTGACATGGAATAACCCTAATGCGAAAAATTTGAATTTGTGTTATTTGCATTAATAATATGGCACATTTATTTCTATGTTTTGTACAGCAATAGTCCAGCAAGCTATGGTCACACGATATTAAACATACAAAGATTAAAAATTCTAATACATTTTTAGCATGTGTTTTTTTTTAATGGGTTTTAGCATGCTAATTCTAAAGTCAACCTTTGTTTTTACTGTTCAAGTTCACTACAACTCTTCCTGGCAGAAGAACATACAGTTGTTATGGTACATCCATGCTAATGTTTAGCCAGATTTAAGTAACTATACACGTTAGGTAAATGATTGCTGCAAAAATATGCTTTTCTCACAGGGAAAAACACTGGGGACGAAACAGGTTAATTGACATGTTAGTGAGTTGATTTCACTGAAGACGCCTGTAACTGGGATGTAACCGAAAAGTACACAGACGTGTTATTAGAAAAGTACTATTTCATATAGAGGCCACTTGCATTAATTTCATGTCACATTTTAGTCTTGCCTACTGTCCCTCGCATTAATTTAGGGGCGTGCTAATTTCAGGATCTACAGTATATAAAAAGAAGCAATAAAATGATCACTATAAACAGTTTTTATTACAATTGGTAAAACCAATAATGATACAAAATAATGCATGTAGTGTACTTTGGTTTGACTAGATCATAGAACATTAATTTCTCAAGAAAATTCTTGTCTTCAAATTAAGAGACCTACATGTACCTGTCCTAATAAAGTTCGCAGGTAAATAAAATAGCAACATTTAAAAAAACATTTGTTCCACAGGAGCATGAATCCGAGGGAGGACGAACACCCTTGATGAAAGCTGCTAGAGCTGGACATTTATGTACTGTACAGTTTCTTATTAGAAAAGGTATGTTTTCTTCAATGTTTGCTGAATGTTTTAATGTATGGTCTTGGCAGTTTTTGCAATGAATTTAACCATGTAAACAACCATCTGTTAAGATGTCAACTTAAAATTGTCAGTTGACCTGTTTTTAAAGGAAGGATCAAGTCAAATATGAGCCTTATGTGTTGGAAAGATGTATACTCAGACCACCGACAGTTTAACCAATTAAAAACGTTTTTTTTTAAGCATTAATTAAAAAGCACAATTGCCCTATTAACTGGGGGAAGTACCGTATGTCTTTGGTGGGCCCGCCTCAATTAGCTGGATGGGAAGTGCCATCGTCTCCTGTATTGGAGGGGTGGGACATAGTCCATGGAAGCAGTCCACGAGAATCCTCCGATTCTAAACTTTTTCAGAGAGAAGAACTTTATCAACAGCGTTAAGGTCGACGATAGTCACTTTTAGCACCCTTGTTTTGGCTTCGTATACAATAAATATAACATCTTACTGTAATTTCACTTAAAATCCATATTTTGAAAAAGGTACTAGTTATTCATGACGTTTGCAATATCACCCTCATAAAGAACACCATTGTTTTCAGTAGGTGAACTTTTTTTTTTTGAATTATCTTTTTGTTTTGTATATCACTTAAAAACCTACCACCAGGTTTTACTTCTGTGCTCACTATTTAATATATTATATCTAGTTTCATATTATAATCAATGTTTACCTTTAAGATACTTGAACTTTGTTAAGCGCCTCTCCTAATCTCGTTATGTATTTCTCTCTTCTTTTGTTTTTTTGCCTTTGTATGATATCTGTAATATTACCATATCTAACCTTCTGAGTACTGCAGGCGAGATATCTTGCCCGATGTCATGTCTGTTGACATACTGGATACTGTATACAGTGCATTCCCCAATTCATATTTCCCGCCGTTTTGCACACGACACTCACCAGAAACGGAAATATAATAAAAGAAAACAGTTTTTTTTTTTTTAAATGGTGGTTTTTGTTTTGATTTTTTCAATTGAAAATACCTTGAAATTTTGAGTTCAAAAAGTGGTTTTCAGCAAGTATTTTTGCTTAACAACAATGGCAGCACGTCGCGGTCATTTTCAGGGATCGATAGCTGATTGTGACAGCTAATTTGATAATAAATTTGATAATTTTTCCAACAACGAACAACACCAAATATTGCAATATGAATCGTAGTTCGGGTTTTAATAAACATTCTGGTGCCTGTAAGTAAACACAACTTTTTTGATTTTTTGCCTAATTTTAATCACCATTAGCTGATCTAAAAATAATAAAAATTGCACAAAATCCACGAAAATAATACTTACTGATACATATATGAACTTTATTTCATGTATTTATAAAACACTTAAGTGAATATATGTGAGTAAAAATTACAAACTTGTACCCACTCAACGTGGTTTTTGTTAAAAATTAATCCAGTAGTCTAAAGGCTAAGGAGCATTGTTTCGTCTAATAGTAACAGATTTGTGTGGAATAAAATCATCATTGCAACTGCTTATAGTTTTAGCCAATAAATCGGCAATAATTCAGTATCGTTAACGAACTTAGCATCATTAAATTTTGTTCTGTGGGTCATACCTGTCTTAAAAATTTCGCAGTGCTCGTCCATAGGCGTACAGGCTCCCATTTGTGTAAGGGGTTGGGGGGTGGGCAGACTGATTTTTGGAGCAAAACCTGAAATTTGGGCAAAAATGATAGATAATTGGGCAAAATATGCTAACCTGAGACCTTTTAGCCATGTATTTTCATCATTCTACTCTCAAAATCCATGTAAAAAATGCATTGTGATCGTTTGCAACCCCATTTAGCTGTTTGGCAGTAATGTTAATATGAAAAACAAATATTGTTATCCAGATTCGGGCATTTTTGTTAAATTTGGGCAAAAGCCCCCTACAAAAATGGCAGCCCATACGCCTATGCTGCCAAATGGCTATATAGGGTTGCAAACAAATCATTATGTATTCTTACATAGCTTGCAACTAATTTTATGCGTAGATTTATGTAAATACATGGTTAAAATGCCTCAGTTTACCACATTTTACTCTAATATCTCTCTAAATTTTTGCCCGGATTTGCTCCAACATGGGGGGGGGGGGGGGGGGGGGGGGGGGGGGGGCAGTTGGCAGTTGCCACACACACACACACACAACTTCTTTAGGAATTTTGAGCACTTGTAATGCATCCATCAGCACTGTTCAGTTTCGGGTTACTTTGATTTAACCTTTGGACTACTGGATTAATTTTTAACAAAAACCGCGTTGAGTGGGTACAAGTTTATAATTTTTACTCACATGTATTCACTTAAATGTTTCATAAATACATGAAATAAAGTTCATATATGAATCGGTAAGTATTATTTTTGTGTCTTTTTTGTAATTTTTATTATTTTAGATCAGCTAATGGTGATTAAAATTAGGCAAAAAATCGAAAAAGTTGCGTTTACTTACGGGCATTTGTGGCCAGCTGTCCAGTATTTATGTCCATTATTCCCGATAACAGTGGTTTTCTGACCAGAATTTTGTTTAAAACCCGAACTACGATTCATATTGCAATATTTGGTAATTTTCGTTGTTGGTAAAACGATCAAATTTATTATCAAATTAGCTGTTACAATCAGCTATCGATCCCTGAAAATTAATAATAAAACAAATTCCCATCAGTTACAACACCTGTGAATACTGAGATTATCTGCCCTGTCTACACCACCCATGTACAACTCGATGGCCTTTGGTTTCTCAACATCTCGGTGGAAGTTGGGGTGCGTCTTAGACTTCACACATTTCAAAAAACAAGAACAATTGTGAATTGTACTCGGTACATTACTTGTCTCTTACCAGTCCATAAGAAAACTAACATTTTGTCATCCCTAACAACTTCAACAGGGTCACCCTTTTGATCTTACACTCTTTCACCTCATCAGAGACACCACGTCAATTTACCCACAGGGTTCCACAGGCTCCTATCTGGTTGTCAACAAGATCCTGAAATAAAGCAGTATAGGTAAGAAAAGTTGTCCATGTACACATGTTGGACAGTGTTATACAAAGGCCAACACAAAGATGTAACAACAGAATGAGCAAGACCATGGTCATGTACAGTGTGTGTTTGTATGTGTGTGTGTATACACACACACACAAACATACATATATATACACACACACAAACTGTGCACGCACACACAGAACGTTTGTATTTAATTATAAAAAACAAGCTCAATATTTTTTATCGTTCTAGGCTTGGTATCCTCCACTGGTGTAGGCAGGATTTTATATTGGAATTTGGTGGAAGGGGGGGGGGGGGGGGGCAACCCACACTATGTTTATACATGTGTATGTATGATTTTATAAAATGTAATAGTTTGATGGGGGTGGGGTGTGTGTGTGTGTTCCCTACGCCAATGCAGGGATGGTGCATGACTGTAACACTTTTTAGTGAGGCACTTATGTTGGTTATATTCGTTGTATCTTTGAAAATGTCCTCAATTGAATTTGAAAGAGAGTGGCAACCTCGAGTCATACCACTATATTTTACACTCCGCCCCTGCTCTGGTAGTCCCCCCTCCCCCTCCTCTCCCCCTTCACCCTTTTTGAGCTCTAGTTTAGCTCGTGCTCATCGTGGTTTCTTGTTTACTGTATCATGCACAATCGTAGAACATGTGCCAATGGGGATACAGGCTTGGAACATATGTTTAAAAAAAACAATACTGATAAAAAATAGGTGTCATATTTATCGACCACCTTAAATAATTGTCCTAATCCCCAGAGATGAAGTGGTCACTGCTGATCCTATCCCATCGTGATGGTCCTTTCCATTACGCGGAAGTCGATAGGTGTTTTGGCAAGCAATAGGAAAAATGTGACTTTTTATTGCGAATATATTAAAAACGGGTAAAATTTTATTTTATTTATTTTATTGATACTTCATATATATTGTATACGGTATATGTAGATACGTGAATTACGTTTTTGATAAACGTGGACCTTTAAGACAGGTACAAAGTGATCAGGTAAGACCTCCCATTCTCATATCGAAATTTTATTGCTCCAGTTAGTAGAGCTCTGTAAGGTGATATCTAAAGACTTGAGGTGTTTGTGAATTGCAGAAGTTGATGTTAAATAAATTATTTTATGATATTTAATCAAAATACATATACATATGATGTTTTTCAAGTTGGCTTTATCACACAAACTGTTTTAATGTGCAGTGGCACAAATGTCCATCCGTTACCGGTAACAGAGGAACAGGTTTTTAACTGGTCACAATGACTAAATTTGTATAATTAAAATTTTGTAAAAATTATAACTTACTAATACTTCCAAGCTATTAATTGATCGTATGGATTAAAAAAAACTTTAAAAATTATGTTTTTCGTTAAGTAAGTAACAGAGGGACACCACAAATATATTTTAATTAATTACTACTAATTACTTATAATATTTAAAAGTAAAAACATTGAGCTAAATATGTAAAGTAAAGAATGTTTTACGAGCTAAAGTTGTTTAATTAATGTCTTTTAGATAAAAAAAATTACTGTCTAGTACTGTCTAAAAAGGGGTATAAATTTTGACAAAAAGTTACACTTGTTGAAATCTAAAATGTGATTTGCTGAAATGGGCATAACTTCTGAATGACTAGGTATATCTAGGAACTGGAAACAGTTTGGAAACTAGACATAAATAGCTTTCTAATGATAACACACAATTTACTGAATTTACAAAAAATGTATTTTCTCAAATGTGGCATTTTGCTTGATCTTACCCTTCTGTTTCTTTCTTTATTAAGTGGTTGAATACTGGGGGCATTGCCATAAATTTATTTAAAAATATATTGGGTAAAGCTGGCGAGTGGACGAAGACATTTGGCTGGTGAATATATGTCATTTACTTGCCATCAGCAAGTTAAATAAAACATCTGCATTGATTATGCATCTTTTCAACACATAAGGCTGACCTATTTCTTTTTTAAACAATATTTATAGACGATTTGCAATGCCTATATTTACAATTAGATTTTTTACATGGCAGACAAAATAATAAAATTGGTTTAAAAACAACAAATAGACAGGAAGTGAAGATTTAAGTGGGGAAGGTGGGGGATGTGACAGAGAGGCTTATATTTGACCTGAGTATCCCTTGAACTTTTGAAGTAGATGATTAGATTAATTAATTGCTCAACTTTTAATATTATTGGTGAGCTCTGGAATCTAGTGGATAAGCTGCTTGACAGTCAAGCTAACGACAGTGATTCAAATCCCATCAAAGCTGGCTTAAACTTTCATTCATGTTTCTCATCTGTCAAGCTCTGCCTATCATTCTCTTTGGCCAAAAAAAAGAGAAGAGAAAAACGTCTGTCTCTGGTCAGACCAAAGTTCCAGAAATTATGTGGCAGTGTGGCTTCTTTTCTTTTTTTTCAATTGATTGCACACAAAAGCTGAGTATATTTAGTTTCTTTTACGTTGTCCTCAGTTGCCATAGTGCTCCCTCCCTTGTCTTGGTAACCTAAATATTTTCTTTGTAGACTTTCCATATAACCAAGGCAATTTTTATTACTTCGACTTTGGCCGCAAATAAATGTGTTTTAAAAACAAGCCATGCTACTCATTCAGAACAACAGGACCTATTTTAGAGAGAAATTAAAGAAAGCTAATGGTCCAAGTCACCATATAGACCATTTTAGCTCCAAATGTGGTTTTATATCCTAGCAAGAAAAGCCTGGCAAAAATTGACGTCTTACCTCGGGGAAATTAAAAAACAAAAATTTGATGCACAAGTGACAAAATCGACACACTTGCTGACCAGAGACCAGAAATTTATTTTGTTTGACCTTAATATAAAAAATGCTCTAATTTCTCACACTATTTCAATCTGTTTTGACCGTGTCTATCAGTTTTCTCCGGCTCTGTCTTCTGAGCTGTCCACACCAATGCCTTAGTAGTATATCTGTCTCATCTTCCTGCACGGGTGCAATCACTGTGTTACTCCCTACACCCACCTGGCACCCTCGTCTTCTGCTGTTTGTAAAGCTGGTCTGACCCATGGCACTAACTAATGACCGCCTCTTAATAATCCCAGAAGTAACTACTGAAATCTCTCCAAAGTGGTCAGACTAAGCCCACTGCAAATTCTGATGGGAAATGGCAGGTGGATGGCATAGATAGCCACAAGAGACCAGAACCTGCCGTGGTAGGAAAGACAAGGAGTGGGATTTGCAGGTGGATAGTAAAAAGAAGTTGACAGATAGGATGAGCTGCCAGATCTGGAAGAAATGAGATGGAATTCAAAGGAGAAAAAGGAAAGGGGGTAGTTGGATATATGTGCCGTATATTGCTGTGTATTAGCAGACTCCATGGATAAGCCTACCTCTTAGTTTGACCCTAAATATCTGGTACAAAATCATCGGCCTTGTGTATGTTGTATGTTATTATTGATTTCAGTAATACTTTCAACGAATAGACTTGTGCTCTTTTTTTTTCATTATTTTGTTTTCTTTATTTATTACAAACATTATTATTCATCAAACTGATGATGCATTCAAGAACAATAAAAGTACATAATATTTTATGATGAGGTGTTTTAATTATATACTGTGCACAAGTTATTGTTACGGAAGCTGTGAAAGACTTGAGGGTCTGATCAAAATGTGTAAGTCGCAGTCAGGAGTGTTTTTGATAAGGATTTTATGCACAAATCGGTTGCCTCTGTGTATAAACCGACTCTCTTCTTTAGGAAAGTATTTCTAGACTTCAAAACTCTGGCAATACATGGCAATATACGGTATATAGATAGACACAGACAGATACAGATCCAGATCTTACACATACAGATATAGATATAGATATAAATTAATATTAAAAAATCATAACTGCTTTAAATATTGCCACTGTTAGTGTTATTTAAAAGGCAGATAAGAACAAGAATATAATATAAAATTTGATATTGTTTGACAGGTGCTGATGTTAACAGAGCCACTACAACCAATGATCACACAGTATTGTCTCTGGCGTGTGCTGGAGGCCACTTAGCTGTTGTGGAACTACTGCTGGCTCATGCATCTGATTCTAGCCACAAACTGAAGGTACACTATTCCCCTTTATAGAACACTGCAAGATTAAGAAATATTATGTCATGTATTGTTAATGCAACGAACCTACAGTACAGAACAGCCTATTTTGTGAACAGATGTTTAGTGCTCTCTATATTTATTTATTGGGGGATGGTAGTGATCGATTACCCTTGTAAAAGGAAGTCTATTTACTGGTAATAAACATTTATAATAACATGCTGTTATTAGTCCACTACTGGTCCAACCAGAGGGGACTATAGGTTTTATCTCTGTCCTGTTCCATCTCCGTCTGTCTGTCCCACATATAAATTTTCGGATGTTTTTTTTCACAAAGCCTTGAGATATTGAGTGGAAATTTTGTGTATATCTTTATCATGTTATGTTACAGATCAAGTTTGACGTCCATAGTGATTACCCTTGAACATAAGATATATTGAGGGGAAAATAGGGCACGATAGGGGACATGTATTGCTTTAGCAGTACTCTCTAAATGCTTGTTTATAATAATATGCTGCTGTTGCTGTTAAATGATTTTATTTCTAAAATATGACTTGATACCCATGTCTCTGACTTAGGAATTTTACTGTGCCCTGTTACATTAAAGTGGAAATGTTTACTTGAATTTTAAACACCTAAAAATAGGTTATGTTAGCATCACAGTTGGTTTCAAACTGGGCAAATCCCCATTCTATGATTCAGCTTTTCTGGTCAGTATGTTTACTTTCCACATGTTGTGCAGGATGGATCCACAATGGTGATAGAAGCTGCTAAAGGAGGGCATACCCCGGTTGTGAAACTCTTACTTGAGTGGCCAAACCATCACCTTGTCAACTCACCAGAACATGTCCAGCTATCTGCTAATGAAACCACTGCAGATGAGGTAAGGAGGATTTCTCAACACAATGTTTTACCTTTTAAAAGAAAAGAAAGCTGAATCCACATTGTAATTATCTTGATATTAGCCTTTGTATCGGGCTATCTGTTTTTGAGTGCTGATCATAAAAACCCATTAAAAAATTCTTAAGTATGGCCCAGAATATTTCTTTTTGCAGCATTAATAGGTTTTCTAATACAACTTTCGTATGAGCCTTTTTTCCATTGGTTAATTTTTTTGCTGTCATGAGCAACCATGATTTATCACGATAACAAAATTCCGAGAACTCATCCAATATGCTGTCACTTAGCCTCATGTGTCATGTTTTTGTTAGTATATTAATTCCGCGTCTTCCATTATATTTAAACGTCGGTATAAATAATTTTCAACAAAATTAATAACTTCAGATGAAAATGATGTTATTGTTACTATTTTGTTATTATTTCGTGCCATTGTAATTTTTAACACTTAGCAAGAATGAATGTGTACCCACCCACCCCAAGTAAGGTCCGGTCACTGATCGATCGCAGCAGTCACCAGCATGCGTCTTGTGGACTGCTCTTCTAGTTTGTGTTCTCAAAAGGGTGCAAGCAGGTTCATCAGAAATAATTATATCACAATCTGAAGTACCTTATTTTTGTTTAAAAACATTTTTTGTGACAATAAAATTTATAAAGAAAACAAGATGGAAATGACTTGATTTTTTAAATGCAATTTTAAACAACATTAACTGCTTTAAAATATCGCACAATTCTGAAAAACTTTTGAAAATAATACTTGCCCTTTAGTAAATGCATATTATTTTATGTATTTATATAAACTTTAAATGAAAATATGATAGCAAGTTATAAATGTGTAGACCCTGGTTTTTGTACAAAATTAAACCAGGCGAATTCCTCAAAATAATTCAATATGAGGTTGAAACACCGCTCACAAATGTAAAGTCAATCATATCCATATGTCTTGCAACAGAAATTAAACAACCAACGAAAATATTTCTTTTAGTGTGTCCTGTATTACAATAAATCATGTGCAAAAGACAGACTACAATTTGCCATTTGGTTCGCTCTTAAGTCGGTGACGTCATGTGAAGAGAAAAAAAAAAATATTATGTCATAATTTTACTTACTACAAACGTTTTCATTGAATATCGTAAGTAAGGAGAATAGATAATACATTTTTTTATATTTGTGGGATTTCTTTACTAAGAACACAATATAATGTCTTACAGATACTCCTAATAGGTGTAGTATTAGAATAGGGATACTATCACTGTGTTTCTTTGTTAACTATAAGGATTTATCACAAATTTTTTGGATTTAGGGACTCGACTTCGTCTCGTCCCTAAATCCAAATTTTGTGATAAATCCTTATAGTTAACAAAGAAACACAGTGATATTATCCCCTAATTGATACAATCTACATTTAAATGTAATTTTTGTCTCACCTTTAAGAAGTAAAAAGGCAAGATTTAAAATATACTCAACTCACTACTCGGCAATAGCGTTTATCTTGCACAAGTGAATTGATTTTGGATAACACCAATTCACTTGTGCAAGATAAACGGTATTGCCGAGTAGCGAGTTGGGTAATCTATTTATTACCCATTATCTATCTTTATAATTTTTTGGAAGATTTTCAAACTATACTGTTATAGAAAACAAGTTTGCAAGTTGAGAACTTGAAACAACATTGTGTCATAGCTGTGATGTACGTATTGCTGATGATGCAAGTTAGTTTTAGACATGACTGCCACCATGGACATTAAGACGTCAAAGCCTATAGTGAAGCATTGAAAGATCTTTTTCTTTTCAATATCACCTGTCCTCAGTCTAGTGCATATTCCCCTAAGGATAGTAGTCTGGTTCGGATATCCCAACAACCAATGGTATGGCCCAAGATTCTTCTAATGTGCACCACTTCCTGTTCAGTCACGTGACTAACTTCCTTCTTTTTCCTTCGCTTTTGTAATTCAGACGTCTGCCCATATGGGTAATAAATAGGTATTACTTTTCCAACAGCAACAATAGTTTTTCCATTAATAAGACAATGTGTGTGGCTGTTTTGTTATAGTTTTGTAGTATCTACCAATGCCATTTAATGACTTTAATGGAGGAAACAAAATGCATGTCATCAAAAGTGTTACTAACTTTGTCTAAAAAAAAATCAGTGTGTAGAGGCTGAGCAGCTATGCTTGAAATGGGCATGTGGCCCAGATTTGTTAATAGATAAAACGTATTGCACTAGCTATCTGTATCTGTAATCGGCTGAGGAAATATTCTGCAATAAAATCAATAATGATTGATACCTGTATGGCTGTTTGATTTCTGAGATACATTAGGACTAAATTATTTGTGCGGTATTCAGTTTAGAAGGTTAAACCAATGTGTTAAAAATACTTAAATCATGTTGGTTGTTGGCTTCTCCAAGGAGGTCAGAGTATATAGATTTCTTCATTGGACTCTTTCAGGTCTACTAATCGTAAAACCAAAAACACAAAGGTTTCTAGGAACTGTGTATTTACTATTGGACCCAATTGATCTAAAAACTGTATTAAATACACATTTTAAAATGTACAGCATCAAACTGATTCAACACAAAAATGCTTCATTCAGTTTGTATCAATCAAAATGACAGCTAATATTAAATTTAAAACTCTCAAAGCATGACAAATCTTAAATTTGTATTGAACAACATCCGTAACCGTCCACTTAATCCCAGGCTTTAAACATTTTTTCTCTCTTATTTTAGCCAAGAGTTCCAGTACAAGGTTTGGCCAACATCGTTCCTCCCAGTGAGCCAGATTCTCAACTTCCAAAGACCAATTTTACACCAAATTTTTCAGGTATTAGTTCGTATTGAAACCATAGTTACTGCAGTAATTTACCAGAGGCATGTTCAGGAGGACGAGCGATCGCGGTTGCTCGCTAAACTGGTGTTTGCGCAGAGCATTAGATAAACTTGATGTGACAAGATGTTGGTACCAATAAAATCATTCACAAGTGCCAGGCCTTTTAAACATGTCACAGGTTAACAAATGCAATATTTTTCAACATTCAGTATGTTTTTATTTTTATTTTAATTAACTTAACCCTTATCGTGCCGTTGACGTGTATACACGTCAAGCGTCATCACAATGACGTCACTTTGCATTGTTTTCATTTAAAAATTGTTTTCTAAATTAATTGTTGACATTTTTGTCAAAAACAAAGTAAGAAAATGTCAATAAATAGTCTTAGAATGACATATCCAAATATTTGCTAAATTGCTGTTGTACATCTTATGTTTTTTTAAAAACAAAAATGACCCATCAAATGGCGCGTGCTATTGTTTGTTATTGTTTCTTGTTTTTTTGGTAGCGGTTTCTTTTATCTCTACAAAGTTGTCATAATATACTATTATATATGAACTACATTATGACAGTTGCATTAAATTAGAAAAAGTATCACTTTTAATGCCTAAAAAAGGTACAAACACAATCAAATAATTGTAATCCGACGGCATAAACAGTCGTCGAAAAGCGCCATTTCCCTGTTTCTATTTATAAACAACAGGTCATGTGACAGCACATTTCCCGCCATACAATTTGACAGCAGTAGTACACATTGCTTGCATGTGCGGCTGACTGTTTTCATTAATAATTACAACGTGGTTACTTATACTACAGCAGACGATATTCTAACTAACTATGTTTACTGGAACAGTTACGTCGACTATATGATCGAAAACGCACATGTGCTCGGTGTTCGTCGTTGTTTTGTTGTGTGTTGTTTTTCTGCTAGTTTTTCCTTTTCAACATTCACATTAGTATTAATCACTACTGAGTGGATATATATTTGTTCTCATTTTTAAAAAATGAATTACAAACGATAGGTTACGAATATCTGCTGAAGTAATCTGCAGAATACCGTGACCTACATTATTTTCAATAACCAATCACAAAACATTCTCGTTGCGTGTCAAACATAATTATGTGGCGCCACCGGTTTTTTGTTTTTATTACTGTACCAGTCGCGGATCCAAGGATTTGGTGTGTGTGTGGGGGGTGGGGGCGTGCATGGCTTTTTATGAATAAGCATATATAAGCAGTGAATGTTTTGTAATAATGTTGTATGGTGGATGACAATCTTTTAAAAATCAGGCATGTGTGCTGGGATTTTAGGTAGGTGTGTCTGGAGAGCGAAGTTTATAGGGGATTTCTGTAATGCTCCGCCGGAATATGTATTTTTTTTTTTTTTTTAATCTGCTCGAGCAGGGACCGGAAAGGGGGGGGGGGGGGGGGGTCGACCCATTCCCTGCACACATATCTGCAAATGTTATAAAGATAAATTAATCATCATGAGGTAAACTGTAGTTGTGTTGCACTGTTGGATCTATTGTATTTTTATAAATTTATTAGTACCAAAATCTAAAATTTGGGCGAATACGACAGAGACATTCGGGCAAATTGAGCTGGCCTGAAACCTTTTCATCATGTACTAGTAGTTCCAACATTTCTCCCACAATACTAGTTGTAATTAAATCCATGTAAAATTGTGTAGTGCTTCGTTTGAAACCCTATATTATATATAGCTGGTTAGCAGTAACGCTAAAACTAATAAATGTTTTTTAGTTGGTGGTATTTTCGTTTAATTTGGGCACAAATTAGCCTGCCCTTCTCCCTCTGCCACCCCTACAAAACAAAACGGGATCCCGTACGCTTATGATTAGTACATCAGGCCTGTACGGTACCAATTGGTGTGGATGCGTCGGGGGTATACACACCCTTACCGCGAGGTCCAATTTTTTTTCCATGCAACAGTTATCGACCGTTTTTTAGAACATCGACACGGTCCTTTTTCGTGTTACGCAACACCCCAAAAAAATTCGTGTGGTAACTATATGGACCTATATAAAATGTGAAAATTACAGTAGGATAATGGTTTGCAATAGATTCAGAGTAAGTAATCACGTTTTTTATTTTAAAAATACGGTAATAACTATATTTTTTAAAATAACAATTAAAAAGAAAAACATTCCACGTACTTTAGCAGGGCAGACACTGTTGTGTAGGCAACGACCCGAAACATTGTTTTTGTCTCAAAAATCGTTAAACAAATTATTTAATGCAATTAAAATGTTGTATTCTGGATGTAATAATCACAAATCATAAAACGATCCTATATTGTTGATAAAAATATCAAAGAAAAATCGCAAAAACTTGGAAGTGTAGTTGACCTATATTATCGACCCTTGACCCAGATACAATACTTTGCGGGACCAACTGCCAGTGATTTTTTCTTCTTTCACTCCGTCAATAAACATGTCAGAAGAAGTTGCACAAATATAAATTCATGATTCCGATAATAATGTTTTAAACATTTACTTGTGTGACATCTCAAGTGACCTATTGCGGTAGGGAGCACATATTCTACGTCCGCTCGGACTACTGTGCGTCACGCGTTTCACGTTTTTGACTTCTCAATTTTTTTTTTAATCAGTTCCAACTACATTGTGTGCCACACATAGACACATTCTGACCTCCCTCTCCATGGGCCTAAGCGACAGGGCCCAAAATTAAAAAAAATATATATATAAATCGGCATAGGCCTTGTGCGGGCTCTCATTTTTGTTGGGCATGCAGGCACATTTCTGCCAGAGTTGAACGAAAATCCCTGAATCTAGATAACAACAATTATTATTCATATTAGCTTTACTGCCAAACAGCAGGGTCTCAGCTAACGGGTACAGGCAATGGTGTGTGTGTGTTTTATTTTTTATTTAACGACACCACTAGAGCACACTTATTAATCATCGGCTATTGGATGTCAAACATTTGGTAATTTTGACATACTAGTAGTCTTAGAGAGAAAACCCCCAACATTTTTCCATTAGTAGCAAGGCATCTTTTATATACACCATCCCAGAGACAGGATAGTACATACCACAGCCTTTGATATACCAGTCATGGAGCACTGGCTGAAACGAGAAATAGCCCAGTGAGCCCGCCGATGGGAATCAATCCCAAACCAACTGCGCTTTACCACTGGGCTGCATCCCGCTCCTGGTGTGGGAGGAATGCATTGGGGGGGGGGGGGGGGGGGGGGGGGGAGATTGTTGTTAAAATAATCGAAAAATAGTTTATTGATACTGATGTTTTAAGTATGTAACCTTCCTGAAATGACTGCAAAATGGTGTCTTGCACCTTCCATGCTCATTGGTTCATTGTTTAAATCCTAGTTACAGCCCTGAACAGCTATATAGGGTTGCAAATGAATAACTACATATTTTTACATGGATTACAACTAATACTGTGTAAAATGATGGAAATACCTGGTTAAAAGGTTTTAGGCCAGCTCATTTGCCCGAAATGCTATACCTGGATAGTATTCAAATAATACATAAAGGCAAATAGATGACCAGTGTATATAACTTGTGAATGTCCCCTAGGTGGGGATGGAGGTCACAATAGTTATATAGAAATTGCATATTCGTGACCCATTTCCTTGTGAATTTGGTCATTCTACCCCTCTCCTAAAGGTGGGGCACAAATAGAGGAAATTAAGCCAATTATCGTGTCCAGGAATACCATACAAATATAATTTTGCGAATTTCGTTAATGTCGTGTCCCCTGCCCCCCCCCCAGGTAGGAGACAGATTCATTAAACCATCCATCATATAGACAAATGCATTTAAACTATTATGTTTTCAGAAATACTAGACCATTTCCAACCAAATTTATTTGATAGTTGCTCTCACCCATGGAAAACCCAAAACCATGAATTTGGTCATTTTAATCCCCCTAGGAAAATGGGTGCTCCGCACTCCATGTGTTTGGTAGTTGTGGTCAGCAATTTACTCAGGTGACCGTTTAGATCTATTTTGTATCATGCATAAGTGTTCAACACTGGATACACATTATGTATACGGTACATATCAAATTTTAATTAGGGCTCACATGTTGATGTTTGTTTCTTTGGGTTTAAAACATTTTTTAGATGAATGGACAATTTTTTTTTTTTTTACAATTGTGACCGTGTGAAGCACTATGGCAAGTATCTTGTGTCACAATAAATTACGGAAATGCATAAAATCCTTTTTACTATTGCTATTATTCTAATATCGGTGTCCAGGGTTTCTGCCAGAGGGTATGAAGGGTAAAATTATGTACCCTAAAATCTTGAGAATTAATGGATATGTTTTAATAATTTTTAGAATGATTATATTAAGATAGCTGCTGCTTAAAGTGTGTACATGAAATACAGTGTCCAATTTAAAAAGATTCCAAACGTCATAACCACCTAGTAGCGGCAGTTATGATGTGGAATTTTCAAGTACCCTTAAATTATTGATTACTGGTGTCCTTTACTTTTGACTGTATGACCCAAAAGTTGCATGCACACAGCAAATAGTTTCCAGTTTTACATACCTTACCATGGTAACCAATAGTTTGCATTGGTTACCATGGTAACAGTTTCGATCTGGGTACCATGGTAACATATAGTTTTGAACTGGTTACCATGGTAACAGAATTAATAAGCTTCATATATCTTTTCTACAGGCATAGTACAATTATGTCACTATACATTGTTGTTTTTTCTCAGTACTTGAAAATGATATTTTTTTAGAAATTTTCTGTTTTGCATTGGTTACCGTGGTAACAGAATTCACAATTTTCACCCATCTCTCGTAAACAGCTGGGAGCTTATTATTACATCATTATACAGTGATTTGTATTCAAATAAATTCATTTAAAACATTTCATATGGGAAACGGTTCCTCTTTTTGCATTGGTTACCATGGTAACAAAATTAATTAATTGGCTGTCTGCTTAATTCTTTTTCTAAATCGAGTAGTATGGTTAATAGATCACACCATAGACTTAAATTAAAAGCAAAATATTAATTTTTAATTAAAGTTTTCATAATTATTAATGAAAATATGGTATATTGAAATTTGCAGGTGTTGCCATGGTAACATAAATAATATAACTGACTATAAAATGTTAGCCTTACATAGGTGGATATTCTTAGTATACATGTGTGTAATTTCATGCTGAAATGTCAACTGATTTTAATAATATTACCAGAAATGTATAATAGTTAATGTTGGAAATTATGTTCATAATTTACAAAAATGTGTTGATAGCCGAATGCGCATCTGACTCTATTTTTGTGAAATAAAACGTGGTTGTCAACTTAATTTTTTCTTTACATCAAGCAGTATGGTTAATAAATCACAGCATAGACTTAAATTAAAAGAAAAATATTAGTTTTTAATTAAAGTTTTCATAATTATTAATGAAAATATGGTATATTGAAATTTGCAGGTGTTGCCATGGTAACATAAATAATATAACTGACTATAAAATGTTAGCGTTACGTAGGTGGATATTCTTAGTATATATGTGTGTAATTTCATGCTGAAATGTCAACTGATTTTAATAATATTACCAGAAATGTATAATAGTTAATGCTGGGAATTATGATCGTAATTTACAAAAATGCGATGATAGCCGAATGCGCATCTGACCCTATTTTTCAGACAAACCGCGGTTGTCGACTTAATTTTTTCTTTACATCAAGCAGTATGGTTAATAAATCACAGCATAGACTTAAATTTAAAAAAAAAAAAAGTTTTTAATTAAAGTTTTCATAATTATTAATGAAAATATGGTATATTGAAATTGCAGGTGTTGCCATGGTAACATAAATAATATAAATGACTATAAAATGTTAGCCGTACGTAGGTGGATATTCTTAGTATATATGTGTGTAATTTCATGCTGAAATGTCAACTGATTTTAATAATATTACCAGAAATGTATAATAGTTAATGTTGGAAATTATGTTCATAATTTACAAAAATGTCTTGATAGCCGAATGCGCATCTGACCCTATTTTTCAGAAAAAACGCAGTTGTCAACTTAATTTTTTCTTTACATCAAGCAGTATGGTTAATAAATCACAGCACAGACTTAAATTAAAAGAAAAATATTAGTTTTTAATTAAAGTTTTCATAATTATTAATGAAAATATGGTATATTGAAATTTGCAGCTGTTGCCATGGTAACATAAATAATATAACTGACTATAAAATGTTAGCGTTACGTAGATGGATATTCTTAGTATATATGTGTGTAATTTCATGCTGAAATGTCAACTGATTTTAATAATATTACTAAAAATGTATAATAGTTAATGTTGGACATTATCTTCATAATTTACAAAAAAGCGTTGATAACAGTATGTGCATTGCACCCTATTATTCTGAAAAAATGGCAGTCTGCTTAATTTTTTCTTTAAATCAATCACTATGCTTAATAAATCACAGCATACACTTAAATTAAACAAAAAATAGTAGTGTTTTATTCATGTTTTCTTAATTATTAATGAAAAAATTGTATATTGAAATTTGCAGCTGTTGCCATGGTAACATAAATAAAATAACCATCTACAAAATGCTATCATTACGTAGGTGGATCATTATGGTATATATGGGTGTAATTTCATGTTAAAATGCCCATGGATTTTAATAAAATTACTAGAAATGTAGAACAGGTGAAAATTCTTTAAATTTAGCAAAAAGAATGCGGCAGGATAAGGGTTAAATTGGTGGTGATAGCAGTTCACTTTTATGTTCTGCAAAAGGATTAAAACATGTCTACTTGAAACTTGCCCAGTCTTTTTTTTTTCAATCTCCTACCAGTCCAACCGGAGTGGAATATAGGTTTCATTTCCGTCCTTCAGTCTGTTTGTCTGTCTGTCTGTCTGTCCCACATATAGTTTTCGTGATTTTTTTAACAATGCCTTGAGATATAGAGTTGAAATTTTCTAGATACCTTTGTCATGTTTTGTTACAGATCAAGACTTTCATGGTAATTTACCCATTTTTCCCAGAGTTATGGTCCTTAAACTTGCAATGCCTGAAGATATTGAGATGAAATTTTGTATACAAGGTTATCATGTACTGAAAGAAAGAAAGAAATGTTTTATTTGACGACACACTCAACACATTTTATTTACGGTTATATTGCATCAGACACCTGTAATATACATTTAGAGAAATTGTCTGTTTTTATTCTCTAAGAATTTCTTTTAAAGAGCAGTATGACTTGTTCAAGTGTAAATGTTTCGTAATTTCAGGGAAAAATCCAGAACAAGTTCGTCAAAATATCCAAAAGTCGCTTGCCAAAAGATGCCTCAGTGGGCAAGGTGAGGGAAAGCTTGCTAAACTAACCAACACTCTGATAGCAGAAGGTCTGCCCAGCCACGATGGCAGTTTCCTTGCAGAACTGGGGGATGAGAAGGCCACAGAAAAAGTGGAAGCCATTATTAACAACATCATGGCAAAGGAACTGATAAACACAACGACTGCTTCGAAAGAGGAACAGATTCTAAGAAAGCAGCAAATTCTTGAAGAGCTGCAGAAGGTGGAGCGAGAGCTACAGGAAAAAGCTCAGGCTCAGCTTCTTTTGAGTGCTCAACAGCAATTGGAACAACATCAGCAGCAGCTGCTTGCGCAAACAGCAGCCGCAAAGGCAAAGAACGTGTCACAGGGTAAATGTCAGACTGATGAAGGCAAGAAGAAAGTGGACAGCAGTTCTAGTCAACTACAGAACCTGTTGGATTTTGAGGTAGCCCCAGGTTTGCAAATTACCAATGATTTAACATCCCAGCTGCCAAAGGAATTGACAGCCATTACTCAGTCTCTACTGCCACACTACACTGAGGCTTTCCTGCGACAGAATAATATGCTGAACCAGAACAATGGGGCAATGTCAGCTGTACAAGAAAGAACTGTTCCCACAGGTATGAGAAAGATATATATTTAACAGTTGTACCGCAGAGCTATTCACTACACAAATTTCAGATATCACTATATGATTCTAAAGTATTAAATAGTATTTGCTACACAATTTTCAATTTATTTAGCATTAATACTTTTCAGTATTAAAGGAATGCTCAATAACTGTATATCGCTGTGTATTAGCAGACTCTGTGGATAAACCGACCCCTTAGTTTGCCCCTCTGTATCTGGTACAAAAAGGCTGGTATGATGTATAAGCCGACTAACTCTTATGTAGTTCAAACGGGCAAAAATTTAGATATATCCGATCGAGATAATCTTAATATCGGTCTCGTGCAACAGCCAATGGCAATAATTTGTTTTGCTGAACCTATCAAAGTACACTGTACAAAAACTATTTTAATGAAGATTTTAAGATAGCTAAAAAAGAATAAAGTTTTATCAAAAATCCCCTAATGTGGTGTGACTTTGTTTTTTTCTTTTATTTCCTGATTGACTAATAATTCATTCGAGAAATAAAAGAACAGAACAAGATAAAACGTAGTTTCTAATAATTTATTAGGAATTGCAGAATCAACAATGATGGTAAATAAAAATCATCAGTTCTGATCAATTATCAGCGGTCATGAAATGATTTGATGACTGTTCCAATCACATGACACATTTGGTGCCAAATACTGGTACTACTTGTCAGTGGCTTTTGCCGGAAATTGTTGACATAATGTTTTTTTTTTATTTAATTAATTAATTTCTCAAATAAAAAATAACTTTTATTGTGTGTATCAAACAATCAAATGGATACTAGTATGGGACTTAATAGAGGCTGTTTAGAATACTGGTTAAATAACGCAACGGTAATGTTTTGAAGTCTAGATTGACCAACACACTTTCGTTAAAATAGTTTTTCTGTACACACTGATATTTTGTTGTATTTTCTTAGACTTTTTTGTTGACTCTGTGTATTGGCCGACTCCTCTTCTCTTAGTAGTATTTAGAGGCTTAAAAAGTCTGCTAAGACACAGCGATATACGGTAAGGCTTTTGGACCATCAATATAATATGTATATTGAACACAATTTTCTGTAACCCCTCTCCTCCCAATTAAATATAAAAATAAAAGTGCATATTTAATTAAATGATCACTGCTTAGTTCATACAGCCATTGTATTAGCCTGTAATCATGAACACCACCTAGTGGTCTGGCTGCACATTAGTTTTGTGACGTCAGACCCAGTTACAGCGTGTAAAAGACTGGACAAGTATGGTTTGGTATCACCTATTTCCAGATAACAAAGACACACTATTTCATTCGGCATTGCTGAACAAACTGATTTATCACCTCATTATTACCTGCTATGTTTTTTCTGGCTTGTATTTCATCATCTAAATAGAGGCTTGACGTGAATTGCCTGCAGAATATATCACTCATAGATCAGCCATCTACGTTGCCACTGATTTGGCGTCTTTTTTTTCGTTTGGTGACTAAAACATTTTATATGGTTGCTCCCTGGTGACCAAACCAAAGTTGACATAAAGAGATAAGTAAGAGTCATGCTAGGGGTCAGTTCAGGTGAAATATTTGCTGTATACCACCAAACTGTGCCATCAATTTCATGGTGATAAAAATCATTACATCATCGATATGATCACCACGAAAAGAGACTGCATGCATGTGTTCACCAAACAATCGATAAAATTTTAACAAGTAAATAATATCAAGTAAAAGATATCTAAATACAGTAACATCCACTTAATTGCATAGCCTCGGTGCATATCAAATTTATGCTAATAATCGATTATCCGATAGAGCCCCAGTTCCAGATTATAACCAACAGTAAACTTTACAAATGCCTTGTGGACAGTCTATTTTGTTCTTAACTGTGCAGAACAAACACTGTCATAAAAATTTTTTATGATATTTGTGTACATCCCTTGTATATATCAAAAGACGAAAACATATTCCCATTAACCATAACACATGATTTAATATTTTGATATTCTAGTTTTGTGTTATTGATAATTCATCAATAATAAACGCATAAATAACCAATTTCAAACAAAATAGTCGATGTCTTGCCAAAAAACTGGAAAATTCTGCAGAAAAACTATCAGCACCTGGACTTGTTTTTCATGCTTCTTAAAGTATTTGATACCTTCTAATTCATGAGCTTGCTCTTTAGAAAGTTTATGTAAATCTTGATCCAAAAGTAAGTCATTTAATTTGATGTCAGTTAATTTTTTTCTTGGGAAGCATAGAGGTTTTAAATTTTTTTAAATGGTTTCTTCAATTATTTCTCTGTTTTCTAACTATAGAACCATCTTGTTTTTCAAATTCAGTTATATATTGCTAATATCATTTCTATTCTCTAAATTATAAAAATTAATTGTTAATTTTAACTCCATCAGTAATCCATTTAGCCCTTGATTGATTGAAAACTTACTAGACCAACTTTACAAGGCCCTTGATCTGACATATATCCCCTTCATTTTCTTTTGGTACAAGTTTTCTTTAAAGTAATAATGGTAAAGTCTAGGTGATTACTATTTTCTAGTGTTTCTATTTCAATTGATTAACTGTTTTTTTGTTTCATTTACTGTTTTCTTTTTTCAAATAATATGAATAAGAAATTGTCTTTTCTTTCATTTCCATGAGTAAAACTTCCAAAAATAGTTGATCATTAATTTGAAAAACAATATTATCTAGTGGACTATAAGTCTGGGTTATAGACCAATGCAGCATATATTGTTTCTTAACATTTTTAACTGAGCACTGTTTTGTAAGTTTCCTTTTTCAGAAGTGAGTTGTGCTTTTTGGTTATCACGAAACTAAAATGTAAGACTTATCGTAGAATGGTCTGTTCTGTACCCACAATGTATATTGGTGTTTATTATATACTCTTAAAAAAAAAAAAAGTAGGGGAATGTAAGAAATAACAGCCAATTAAAGCAGTATCAAGAGTTATCACTGTCTGGGAATAGATGCATGATAATAATGAAGGAATTGGGGAAAAATGACAACCAACAGTTCATGTTGGCAGCAGATTGTATGGCTGCAAATGACCTTGATAGGGATGAAAGTTCACGTCTTTTGATCAATAATGGGTAATACCCCAAGATTCGTCAACCATTCATTTATTTGACGTGGCATGCTGCATATATATATATATATATATATATATATATATATATACTCTGTCAAAAAAGAAACGCATAGGCGAAATATTCATGGAATTATTTCTTTAATACAAAGTGACATAATTTCGTTATTTATGATCGTATCACAGTCAAATTTTACATGAGTATGTGACAATGTTCTTGCTATGGACTGATGGCAATGGAGGCATTTTCGTCACCAAACAGCATTGCATGAGGGTGCTAAAATCAGTACCTTGTGTGGCCACCAGCAGCAGCAATCACCGCGCGACATCTCCTTGGCATAGACTCAATGAGTCTCTGAATCCGGGCACGTGGAATCCGGGCAATGGGGTTGATATCTGGAGATCTTGGTGGCCATGGCAGCACATTAATGTTCTCATTTTGTAGGAAATCCATTGTTACACTTGCCGTATGCGGTCTGGCATTGTTCTGCTGAAAGAGCTCTCTCTGTTGATCCAAAATGGGAAGCATGTGATGGCAAAGAATTTCATCCCGGTAGCGTACAGCTGTCAGGTTGCCTTGTCGAACACAAGTTCACTTCTGCCGGTGTATGAGATGGCTCCCCACATCATGACACTCCATCCACCGAATCTATCAACTTGGGCAACGCAGTTGTTGGCAAAAAGTTCATTGCGGTGTCTGTAAACACGTCGTCCATCACGTCGCTGTAGAAGGAAACGTGACTCGTCTCTGAACCATACTCGCCACCAGTTTCCCCAAGTTCTACCCCTGTACGTTCCTGCACCAGCGAACACGTAAATGTCGATGGTGATGTTGCAGGATGGGGCCAACATACGATCTCCTAGCCCATAAACCAGCTTCTTGAAGTCTGTTCCGAATGGTTTGTGCAGACACCCTCCTCAAACCAGGTATGCGTCCAGCAGTGTTTGTTGCTGTGGCAGTTCGATGATGCAAGTGCATAACCCATATGTACCGATCTTGTGCTGCAGTTGTTATGCGAGGTGTTCCACTTCTGGGCCAGTCATCAGCTGATTGAAACTGCTGGTACCTGTCCCAGAGACGTGAAATGGTGCTCTGATGGACGTTCATGTGACTGCGATTCACCTAACTGGAGGCAGCCTATTGCAATGTTTTAATTCGGCAGGCTTAGTCTTGGCATCTTGTAACTCGTCTACGTCGAAATGGAAATGAGGCATCATTGCGATCATTGCAGCTTTAAATACCCATCACTACCCCAATCTTTTCCCTGAGTTTCATGTGCATTCGCCAAAATCTGACCATTTCACACTGATTTCCTGCAATTGTCGCAATTGACAATATAATATTATATATATATATATATATATATTATATTATATTATATTATATATTTTCCAACCTTTTTTCAACTTCTTAATTTAAGCCCTGGGTCTAATTTCAGATCTTTATGTAAGTGAGAATAGGGGCGAGTGGGTTATTTTTAAAGAATAGACAGTTAACCGTGCATTCTCTAACTTAATCCATTATTCATTTTAAAAAATTATGTGACTGCTAAATTAACTTCTATTTGATCTTTTTTAATGAAAATATTGGTTAAAATGGCAAAGAATATTTACAAAACTAATAACCCAAAATGGTAGGATCCTTTCGGACCTAACCTGAAAGATTCAGTCAAGAAAACCTCAGCAGTGGATAGCTGACATTAAGTGTGATGCACATGCTAAATGTGTAACCTGTGATTTCCGATTTAGTTTCCTATAATCGTCATTGTGTTCCACCAGAATACATTACTATCACTTGTATCAGGTTTGTAAGGCTTAAATTACATGTTCATTAGATGATGCAGATGTATGGCCTCATGGGCTAATGCGTTGTACTTGTTTACAATGTACAAGTTCTGTCGGTAGTGGGTTTGAATCCCTGTCCCGAACTCATGAAAAGTTCAAATTGCATTGTTTCGCAGGTGTTGATTCTTGAAAAATAATCTACACCTAGAACAATAGTGTGAGGTCACAGATATGGATTAACTGGTGGTATTAAAATGTAGCAGGTTTCCTCTGTTGGCTATGAGTCAGAATTAACAAATGTTTGACATCCAATAACCAATGATTGATTAATGAATATGCTCTAGTGGTGTCATTAAACAAAACAAACTCTTTCTCTCTATGTATATGTGTGTATTACTCATGTCTCCTTAGTCTGCGCTGCACAAAAGTCTGCTACTGTTAATTACGTTACATTACGTCTTGAAACAAGTGTTGGGGTATGGTTGTAAACAAACAATGGTTAAAACACATCTTGATTGTGAATATATGTATAAAACTGATAGGTAACAATTTGATTGAAAAAACCCCGTGACTTAATGCACTAAAAGTATAATTTTGCCAGCCTTTTGTGTTTGTATCACCTGTCAAAATGTGTCTGTCAATGCTGTAATGATCAAACTTGTATATCAACTTACACAAGTTTACATAGAAGTTTCAGTATATACCTTATTATAATTTATGAATCCATAAATGAAATCAATCTTTTATTTTATCTGTTAACGTAAACATCCAAGCATACTTTGAATATCCCTCCAAGTGACACAACACAATATGGCTGCACACTTTAAAGCTTGTACTTAAAGCATTGCCTATTTTTAACTGTAGTTAAAAATTATCATGGATTGTCCTATACATGTATGTCTAACGAACACTTTGTGCTCATTTACACAGAGACAACTTTTGTTCAGTAATGATACAAAAAATTATAAATTGGCTTTTTTTAATATTGTCATTTTGTGCTGTCCAAACTAAGGAGCATGGAACACCATTTATATTTATCTCATTTGCATAATCTAATTTTTTCTGAAACAGACTTTAACAGGAAGTGTTTGTTGTTTAGAACTTTAAAAATTCCATTATTTGTTGCTTTTTCTGTAAACATTAGCAACAGAAGTGGTTGTTTTAATGTTTGCTGTGCAGACTTATGTGCCGTCATGCGTCATGTTTAAAAAACATTAAAATTAAAATAACTTTCAGTAGTAACACTTATTGTTCTATTGTACTGTGACAAATATTTAAAAAAAAAGATTTTAACTTTAAAACATAACAGAAATGCTTAGGTGCACAGACTTATGTGCCATCAGTGTATATGTATATATGTGTGTGTGTGTGTGTGTGTGTGTGTGTGTGTATATATATATATGTGTGTGTGTGTATATATATATATATATATATATATATATATATATATATAAACATTCTTTTCATATGAAGTTTATGTCAAAGTGAAATGAAATATTTCTCAATGTTTTAGGTTCCCAACCTCAAGATGTTATGCAGTCGACCGTTACCTCACAGATGACCGTGGAATTGGCGCAGCGACAACAGCTGCAGGTCCTGGCTCAACCGCATCTGTCGCCCCTGGCACCCTACCACATGCCGTTGACAACCCAGCAACAGGAGCAGCTGATTCAACACATGCTGAGTCAGCAAGCCCACCAGCAGCAACTGCTCACCAGCCAGCAGTTCAGCCAGTCTCTGTCCCAGCAGGCGCTGCAGCTTCACACACTTCCACAGCAGCAACAACAAGCGCTACAGGTAATGGAAACGGGGAAGAAAAAGAAAAAAAGATAAAAGGAGAGAAGGTTAATGATGACTCAGCAGCTAATAGGTGTTCATCAGTAATTTAGACAGTTGATGTACAGAATGAAAGAAGAAACATACAGCTGCTACACATAACTGCAAATAGTAAATTCAAGATAAGTGATGGTTTTTGCCATCACCCGTTTCCAGTGCATGGACCAAACATGGGACTACGACAGTGAAGTTTGAGACTTAAACACGACTGTCACTGTAATTCTATTTATAAACTGGGAAATCCCAATAATTTTGTTTTAAAACACATGTAAACATGGCACTTGAAAAATCTGCAATAAATAAACGTATAACAAAAGCCAAGAATAGTGATAGCAAATATTTCATTGCCAGAAATATTAGAAAAACTCGTCAGACATCACATTGATTTTGTATAATGGGACTACTTTTTAAAATATATGATGTGGTGAGGATTGCTAATAAAGTTAATGTCAAAGGTGACAGTGGTTGCACTGTGGCACAAATTATTAAAAAGGTGGGAAAATACAAAGCAAGGTGTTTTATAAAATCAGAGGAACTTGTGGTTTCGCAACAACATGTCTGTTAAAACTACAATACATTAATATCAAAGAGTTTTATTACTTTTTATTTAGTTTTGAATAATTGAGGTGTGATGAGTTTTAAATTTAAAATCGTTTCTTGTTCCAGCAAAATCAGTGTGCTCTAGTTAAACAAAACTAACTTTAACCATGGGAACAAATAGCCAAATTCCTGGTTTCATTCACTTTTTCCTAAAACTGTTCAAGATTACTTTCTGGATCTTTGTACACATATCTATATATCTGATAATGCCTTTTGCTATGAGGGAGTTTTCATTTTAATTATTTTTGTATTGGCAGCCTAATTAGTGTGGCTTCTGTTTCATTAGCAGGGAATGGGGATATGTCTTCTTGTTGACATCGG
Source organism: Gigantopelta aegis (assembly GCF_016097555.1). Taxonomy (NCBI): domain Eukaryota; kingdom Metazoa; phylum Mollusca; class Gastropoda; order Neomphalida; family Peltospiridae; genus Gigantopelta; species Gigantopelta aegis. The sequence goes on from NC_054706.1 coordinate 41,999,636, forward strand.
GCAAGGACTTCTTTTTTTTTTTGCCAACACAACCAGTGCTCCATGACTAATGCATTAAAGGCTACTCTTATGTACTGTCCTGTTTACTGGAAAGTGCATATAAAAGATCGTTTACTGCTTTATCAGTAGGAACAGCATATGTGATGATAGGGGGTTTCATCTCGACCAAATATTGAAATCTAATGACCTTATTTTAAAAGCATTGCACAATTATTCATTCCTGTTCCATATATTTTTGTCTTTTTAGTCCCCTACCAGTCCAACCCACATATAGTTTTCCAGATGGGGTTTTTTCAACAATGCCTTGAGAAATTTTGTGTATAGCTTTATCATGTACTGTTACAGATCACGTTTCACTTTATGGCATTTTAACAATTTTTCACAGTTTAGGATATAAGAATTTTTTTTGGGCCTGGTAAATTTATTTTTCTCCAATTTTAGGTGCAAGCCCAACAATTGCTCTCTCAACAACAACAGCAGCAGTTGCTGTCTCAACAACAGCAGCAGCAGTTACTGCAGCAGCAGCAACAGGCACAGCATTTACAACAGCAGCTAAACAAACTGAAACAACCGGCCAATTCCAACAACAAGCAACCTCGCAAGCTACGTCCCAATCAAAATCCAGCAGATGAAGTGGTCACTCCACCAAACGCCCTAGCACCAACCTCCCCTCCACCTTCGACTCCTGTGACACCAAATCCATCACCAGCCTCTCCCCAGAGCTCTACGCCTCTTTACTCGTCGGTTGATGTAGATGCCGAAACTGAGAGCAATCATGATACTGCCTTGACCTTGGCGTGTGCTGGTGGTCACACTGAGCTTGTCAGTCTGTTGTTGTCGAAAGGATCAGACATTGAACATAGAGATAAGAAAGGTTTGTATATATAGTATCACTTATATGGAAAACAATCTTTGCATGGTGTTTATTATTCTTGAATGTATCGGACATGATGGAAGGAAAAAAGAGATGGTCAACTGGTTAGAGGTTGCTAGTTAGTTGCTTGCCAAACCAAAGGGTGAATTGCAGAGTTTTTGATAGATTGTTTAAGTTTTATAAATATGGGTACAGAATGTGAATTAACCCAACTACTGAAAGTGAGATGGCTCACCCAATGTCGCACAAGCCAACACTGTATATTGCATACAGTACATTCACTCATTCATATTTCCTGCCATTTTGCACACGGCACTGATCGAAATAATAATAGAACAACACTGGATCAAGACTAATCTTCATAATGGCCGCTTTAGTTTTTTGTTTTTGCATTAGAAATACCTTGCAATTTTGAGTTAAGTATTTTCACTTGACAACAATGGCAGAACATCGCAGTCATTTTCAGAAATTAATAGCTGATTGTGACAGCTAATTTGATAATAAATTTGAATGTTTTATCAACAATGAAAATTGCTAAATATTGGGATATGAATCTGTCGGTTCCCCAAAAACGTCTGGTCACAAAAACAGTTATTGAGAATAATGGCCATAAAATACTGGACAGGTAAAAACAATTTGTTTTGCCCATTTTTAATCAACATTAACTGATCTAAAATATCATACAAATTTAAAAAACTCACAAAAATAATACTTATCAATTTACATATGAACATTATTTTATGTATTTATAAAAAAAAATTGTGAAAATATATCGATTAAAGTTATAAATTTGTAACTTCACCTACCCTCCTCCCCCAACATGTTTTTTTGTCAAAAAATAATCCAGCAGTCCCACATGATGGGTATTTTCCTTTTCATGAAATATTGTGTCTGCTAGTACTGTGGTTGTGAATAGCTCTTGTAGACTTTCTTTCACATATGTTCTCTAGGTTTCACACCACTGATCCTTGCTGCCACAGCAGGCCATGTCGATGTTGTTGAAATCCTGCTTGACAATACTGCAGATATTGAAGCCCAGTCCGAAAGAACAAAAGATACTCCACTGTCTCTTGCTTGTTCTGGTGGAAGATATGAGGTAAGTGTGGCTAGTTGTGTAATTAATTGCCAGTAGTCTATAGTTAAGATTGTTATTAAAGAAATGTGACCAAATTCACAAAACATTGTAAGCCTGTTACTAAGTAAATTTACATTGTTTTGTTAACTTGGCTCAGGGTCTATTTATCTTTAGGTTAGCTTGTTAATATCATGCCTGTGGGAAGCGCAAATAAAAGATCCCTTGCTGCCTATCGGAAGAGTAGCCCATGTAGTGGCGACAGCGGGTTTCCTCTCAAAACCTGTGTGGTCCTGAACCATATGTCTGACGCCATATAACCGTAAATAAAATGTGTTGAGTGCGTCGTTAAATAAAACATTTCTTTCTTTCAATGTCCCAGCCTGCAGCTATACAGGTGTATGCATTTTGGGTTTATTTTTAAAGCTTTCTTACCTTTTTCATTATTGCATAATATGTAATTATAAGGTCTGTTCTGATACTAAACATAATCAAATTGAGACTAAAGGATACTGTTCTTGTTTTTATACGCCCACCTGTGGGTTGTATCACGGTATGGTGTTGTCCATCCGTCCGTACGTCTGTATGTTAACTGTCTCTTGTCCGGATCATATCTTGCATACATATACATACAGGACAAACCTTACATATAGGAACAACTTGAGATTGGGGTGTGTCGCGTACTATTACTAAGTCACTGTGACCTACCTTTCATGGTCTACTGCACATAACAGTAAATCCTTGTCTGGGCCATATCTTGCATACAGATGCATACAGGACCATCAAACCTCACATGTAGGAACAACTTGTGATGGCGGTTTGTCACATATTACTGGGTCACGGTGACCTACTTTTCACGGTCTACTGCACATAACAGTAAATCCTTGTCCACATCATATCTTGCATACAGATGCATACAGGACCAAAACAAACTGGTCATCCATCCCATTGCATCATACCCGTAACATATTTATTAATATAGATATGGGCCCGTGCTTATAAAACTTAAGTCTAGACTGTAATAAAGTCCAGACTTTAACGTAATGCTATTTGAATGGTGTTGCCATGATGTTAAAGTCTGGACTTTAAGGTTTATAAGCACGGGCCCTGGTCTTCCATCAACCTCCTTATGGGCGTATCATGTACCTCATCAGTACTCTTGTTTTAAATTTTATTATTCTTTTAGTCGTTAACAGGTGGGTAGGGCAATGACCCCAATATTCGACCTAAGAAAGAAAGGATCATAACATGTTTGTTTTATTGGCATATTTGTTTTTCTTTGTACATACTTACTAGCAAAGTTATTCATGAAATATAAGTTTTGTTAATGCAGTATATGCTGACTATAGTAGGTTTGAGTGCCACAATGAACAGTATGCAGTATTCAACCAGATGACCCACTACTTTCTAATTAACTAATAAAACGTTTTCAGAAGAAATAATTTTTACCCTGTTGTGTATGTTCAAAATACTTTGGAAAAATCTATATACTGTTCAGTTTAAACGAGTATTGAATACACAAGTGAATACTGGGGCCACTGCCCTACATAGGTTTTATCTCCATGCTTCTGTTACAGATCAAATTTGATTTTCATTATGAGATGGCAAATTACCGACAGCAGCTTTTCTCTCATTTTCTGTGTGGTCCTTAACCATGGGTCTGATGCCATAATTAATGTGTTGAGTGTGCAACATTAAATAAAACATTTCTTCCTTCAAAGTAAAATTATAATGTACAGGCTGCTGATAGGCTAGAATACATGATCCCAACACATAAGTTGGTAGTCTCCAAATTGCAAAATCACACGCAGATGTTTGTCTTAGCTGTGAATTATTGTTTTGCACTTCACACTTTGTTGAGGTAAATTTTTTGCACTACCAATTGAAGATTCTGCTCTTGACTTGGAGAGCCTGAAATTGTGGGTATTTTAAGAATTTGATGGCTTTATATACCAGTCACTTGGAAAGTGAAACATCAAACAAATGAAATCAGGAGCAAATTTTATTTTGAAAGCATTCCATCTGACAAATTTGTAATCAATGTCAAATTATGTTACATGAATATGCACCAGGCTCTACAACATCAACATTAATAGACATCAACACAAATACTAACGCTTGGATAAGGCATCTAACCTGTATTCTTATTATAGTACACTCACACTTGGATGCCTAAACAATTTCCATAATAGGACTTGTTATAGATAACTTACAGAACTTGGTACATTATCATGACCATAAACCAGAGTCATTCTGTTGACAATATCAATCTCCACTTTAGTCCATATGGGATTAACTCTTATTAACATCATCATGACAATAAACTGCATATTCAATATCAATCTCCACTTTAACCCATATGGGGTTAACTCTTAATTAAATCTAGCATACCGACAGTGGCAAACCTATTTGATCCATTAATTAATATAACTAAATACTGAATTCACACAACTTCAAACCACGAGTAGTTAAACTTCAGTTTCTATTCCGAAACATTAAAATGTAAACAGTGGAGTTACTTCCCTTAATAATGCTAGGCTGAAACTTCTATTTCTATTCCGAATGTTAAAATGTTAAAAGTTACTTCCCCTGTTAATGAGAGACTAATTCTTCACCAATCCACCTACACATTACGCTATCAGTCAAGGCAATTACATGTATTTATCTAGTTATTTTCCTTTCTATTAAATTGAATACCAACATACAATAATTCCTTTCCAACAATTACTCTGTATCATATTAATATTAAAGTATCTTTAAAGCAACAATTCATTTTCCCTGAACAATAAACTTGGATTTACTAATATGGTCCTACATAACTTACAAGGTCATGGTACTCATCGTTTGCGATAACCATTTATTAACGAAACATCAAATTAACTAAATGTGTCAATTTGTTATGCACATATTTACATAAGCTGTGTTTTTGGCAAGGTGTGGGACATGTAGGTCTTCTGTATATTGTCTTTTACTAACCTGGAAAGTGAAACATTAAACAAATGAAATCAGGAGCGACTTTTATTTTAGAAGCATGGCGTCTGACAACTTTGTAATAGCCAATCAGACTTCACCATGCACTATAGCTCCGTACTTTATCTGCTATCTTCCGTAAATAAGCGGACAGCCAAAGTATTTCATTTTTCAATTTTATTGTTTTGTTATACTAACAAATATTAATTTTAAAAGTATATGAAACATGTTGATGAATAATGTATTTTTTTGCTTTACTTTTCCACGTCTTCTTTTAGGTGGTTGAATTACTGTTGGCAAAGGGAGCTAACAAAGAGCACCGCAATGTGTCTGACTACACTCCACTGAGTCTGGCTGCATCAGGGGGATATGTCAACATTATCAAGCTGCTGTTGTCTCATGGAGCGGAAATCAATTCCAGGTATCTTACTTTTAGTCTCATATGATTTTTTGATTTTTTTTTGTTCGAAAGACACATTAATACTCTTGGTTTCAGATCTTTTGTCTTTTAATTAATTTTTTTGTTTAATTGTTGAAGATATGTAAGTAACTGCTTGCAAAAACCAAAACCAAAATTAATTGTGTTATGTTTGAAGAGGTATGTTAGAAGAATGGTCAGTATTTTAAATACCGTAGTAAGTTATTTGTAATGTATTCCAGTAAAAATCAACTGTAAGCTCAACATATTTCACTATATTTAGCAGCATGACATAATAGTATAAATTTACCTTATTGGAGTAGTTGCCAATCCTCTAAAATAAGAAACTTAGAAATTATTTTAGACCATAAAAATGTCAGGTTATGCAGTATTCAAAATAAGTGTCTATGTCAAGCACCTTCGTAAACAATTAAACTGATGTAATAACGCAATGTATAAAATTGAACTGGTGGAGAACTTTAAAATAGCCGATTACCAAAGTATTTTGACAAGCCTGAATTCAAAATCATTTACTATTTTAGTGAGCCATTCCTGTTCCATGAATTGTTGTCTGTACTGTGAATAACAAATTAGCACCTTCTTATAAACTGTAAAGTTGTGATACACCTTGATACATTAGTGTACAGGTTAAGCTAATGGATTAGGTTTTATGGCATGTCTTAGTCATTTTATTTATAGAACAACTAAATCCCCGTTGGTAGGCCCATTGGGCTATTTGTCATTCCAGCCAGTGCACCACGACTGGTATATCAAAGGTCATGGTATTTGCTATCCCTTGCTTGTAGCAGGTTTCCTCTGTAAGACTATATGCCGCAATTACTGAATGTTTGACATCCAATAGCCGATGATTAATAACTCAGTATGCTGTAGTGGTGTTGTTAAACAAAACAAACAAACAAAAGAACAACTAAATCTAATATAGAGTAAAAGATGACTTAATGTTTGATGGACAAAATATTTTATTATTCAGCTACAAAGAAGTGATTTCTCATTGGTTGCTGATTATGATGTAGCAGTAGGTACAGAAACTTCAGTCAGAATAATTATGGCATGTGATTGTGGGTTTTTAATGGAACAGTAGGATTGTTGAAGACTTTAAGACTCGAAATAGAGAAAGTTAAGTTAACAAGATCTTACCACATGAAAACAAGTTTAAGAATAGTACTTCATTCTTGATAATATTTTGATCATGAACACCACATACATGATTAGTTAAAATACAAGTAATATAATGGGTCATTCTCCCAAAATGTATCATATTGCGTTACTTACCCTTAAATTTTTTTTTAATTGTGACGACTGAGATCATAAAATATTAACTATCATAAAATTTAACAAAATCAAAATAAGTCCAATATTAGCGACATAAAACTTTAGCAAGGTCGCCATATCAAACACTGAAAGAGCTTAATTGTAGGATGAGTTAAAATAATATTTTTGATAAATTTTGGTGTTATGCAGCTTACAGGTGACTTAAATTTGTTTACTATCCATTTGCTTTAATCAATAGTATGCAATCTTTGTTGTGTGTTAAGTTAATCACTGACAAAACAATCCCACAAAAGTTTTTCGAAACAGTCTGTTATGGTGTTGACCAACTATCAGACCTTGAACTGGGCTTGAAATGTTTTGAATTTGGACACTGTTTCATGTGCTTTGACAAATTTTAAACAGCTATCTAAAAGTTATAAAAATATATCCCATTAATTTCGAAGATTTTAAGGGTACATAATTTTACCCTTCATACCCTCTGGTAGAAACCCTGACCACATGTGCTTCATTTTCCAGGACAGGCAGTAAGTTGGGTATTTCACCACTTATGTTGGCTGCTATGAATGGTCACACTGCAGCAGTGAAATTACTTCTGGACATGGGCAGTGACATCAATGCTCAGATAGAAACCAACAGAAACACTGCTTTGACATTGGCCTGTTTTCAGGGGCGGCATGAAGTTGTCAGCTTACTGGTAGACAGGAAAGCAAATATTGAACACCGGGCCAAGGTAATACTATTTATTAGTCCTCTTCTGCTCCAACTGGAGAGGACTATATATTTTGTCTCCGTCTTTTATCTTGTCTGTCTGTCTGTCATTCTCTCTGTCTATCTCTCTGTTTCTGTCTAACCATCCATCTATCTGTCCCACATATAGTTTTATGGATTTAGGTTTTTGCAATACCTCAAGATATGGAGCTGAAATGTTTTACATAGCTTTATCATAGGTCATGGGGATTTACCTATATTTGACAGTTATGGTCTTTCAACTTCTATGATATGAAAATTGTAGGGCCTGGTAGTGGACATGTATTGATTTAGCTGTACTCGCAGAATACATTTCTGTTGGTAATTTATCTTATTTGTTTGAATAAACCACAAACCTTTTGTTTATTTGTGTTGTTGAGATTAGCAAATTATGAGGGGTTGGCAATTTTATTTTTTATTTACAAATGCACTAACCAGGGGATAGTATTTCAAATTTATTAAATAAGTCAGTTCACACAATTTTTACCCATGTAAAATAGTTGAAATATGTGAATTGCACTAATTGTTTACATTTTGTTGATGATGTTTCCATGTGTAAGTGTAAACAAAATAAATATATGACTTCCAGAACAAATAATAGTTATCCACATAACCAATTGGCAGTTCACATGAATTTAAATTTGCTTAACTGAGACGAACAGACCAACAGTTTATGTGAATTAATGTATGCTGAGTACCTGTTTTTTTGTCAAATATCAAACATTTAGATTACCTCAAAGTCAGATGATAAATAATGTAACTGAATACATGTAAGCACACCAACTACTAGACCATGTAACAGCAAAAGCATTAAAATATTAAGCATTAAATGGTTGAAACCACGTCTAGGTGCATTACTGAGTATCTACCACCCTTCACAGGGAACGTTTTGTTCGCTATGCACGTTTCAGAGATAGCTACACAATTTAAGCATTAAACTAGACTAGAAATGTCGCTACTAATTTTTTTTTTAAATGTTCCCTGCATCAGCAAAAAAGAGCACCCATGTCTCCATTTTTAATTAAAATGATGAGCTCCGAAGAAGAAGAAATACACTGTACTTAGAAAAGAAAAATAACTGTCCAAATTAGGGATATTTAAGACCTTGAAAGATGTACCAAGTTTACAGCATGCAAAAAGTGGTTTGTTGGGGATTATAGTCAGTAGTTCAATTTTATCATCACAATTTGGTGTTACATAGTTCAACCTTTAGACTACTGGATTAATTTTTGACAAAAATCACATTGAGTGGGTACAAGTTTATAATTTTTACTCATATATATTCACTTAAATGTTTTATGAATACATAAAATAAAGTTGGCTGCTGTCCAGTATTTATGTCCATTTTTCCCAATAGTAGGTTTTCTGACCAGAATGTTTTTTTAAAAACAAACTATGATTCATATCCCTAATTTGGTGATTTTCGTTGTTGGTAAAAAAATAAAATTTATTATCAAATTAGCTGTTACAATCAGTTATCGATCCCTGAAAATTACCACGATGTGTCACCATTGTTAACAATAAAAAAAAAACTTGCAGAAAGCCACTTTTTTAACTAAAAATTCCAAGGTAGTTTCCATTGAAAAATGCCATACCGTCAGTCAATCTATTTCCTGTCTGATATTATTATTTCCGATGAGTGCCGTGTGCAAAACGAAAGGGAATGCACTGTATACAGTGTACAGTATGTCTTGCCTGCAGTAGTCAGAAGATTAAAGAGTTTTTGTTTATGGCTTTCTGTTTTCAGTGTTAAACTTGTAATAAAATGTTAGTTTAATGCAAGTTAATATAGTCAAACCTGTATATTACGGCCACTCAAGGACCTGACATTAGTGGCCATTGTGGACAGGTAAAGGGAAATATATCAAATAGTTTTCTATATAAAAAAAAACCGGACCCTAAGCTAGAATGCATAAAGTACAAAAATATAAAATGAGAGAGAGAACAATTTTTTAAATACTACATTCTATTATACACCTTTTGAAAAAGTTATTTATCTTTGATTGCTGTCCACTGTATTCTGTTACCTGTTAAATTAATGCACGACACACACAAGGTTGCAGATAAGAAATCATTACACATTAACAAAAGAAAAAGTTTGTCAATGTGTCATTGGCTGAACAAACATCATGGCATAATGTCGGAACTGCTTGTCTGCAATCACATACCTTGGAATACTCTTGTTCCAGCCAGTGCACCACTACTAGTATATCAAAGGCCGTGGTATGTACTACCCTGTCTGTGGGATAGTGCATATAAAAGATCTCTTGCTGCTAATCGAAAAGAGTAGCCCATAAAGTGGTGATAGTGGGTTTTCTCTCTCAATATCTGTGTGGTCCTTAACCATATGTCTGGATATATATATATATATATATATCTTGTGAGCGTTATGGCAAGTTCAACTGTCCATTATGTACAAAAAATAAAATTTCTTTCTTTGTACAAAAAATGGTGGCCATTGTAATTTTGTGGCCGTTACAGCAGGTTTAATTGTTAATTTTAGTCAAAAAATACTGCCAGCTGGCTGCATTGAACAGGTGATTGATATATACAAATAAAATAAGGAAATGCATTGGGCAGGATATATGGTGGCCGTTAAAGACAGGTGGCCGTTAGACCAGTCTCGACTATAGATATTTCTTTTAAACAGAATATATAGAACATTAGCTTTTGAAAATTATCTGTGAATGTGATTAAAATACAAAGTTTTAGCAACAATCAGAACTGTTTTAAATGGTTTACATCATTTCTATATACATATATATATACACATATGTGTGTATATCAAAATAAAGGCTTTTAGAAAAAAAATCCAGCTTGGGTAATAAATACAATAACAAACTCTGTACCAGTTATCAAATTTATATCCATTGTGAAATAATTTTATCTTGTTACTCGCTAAAGGGTCATTCCATGTCAAATCATCAAAAAAATTTAAACCCTACCCTCTCCAATTTCAATGAAATTAAGTTTCAGCTTAATTGGACCAACAGTTTCCGAGTTGTGGCCGCCCTTTTTTAGATTGCCATAACTCAGCAACCAATGGTCCAATTTTGACAAATGAGGTATTATTGGAAAGGGGGAATTACAAGGATTCCTGATATTTGGGTTACTTTTGGGCTGATGACCTTTTTACCTATATTTTGACCTTGAAATTGACCTTGTGGGACACGTGACCTTGAGATGAGATTACCTTTGATTAAAATTATAATCCAACATGTTATCTACAACATATAAAAAAATTGGAGGTGGAAAATGTTTCATTAGTCAGCAATTTCAAATTCAAATATGTTTACCTGCTGCTGTTCTATGCTCCTGTGTATAGACTGCACATGTATTTAAGCACTATTAAATGTACATGCATCAACACTGTAAATGTCATGAATGTTTTAACAATATAGTCCAGCATCCAACAGATTTAAGATTAATTTTTTGAAATATTGCCTAATATCAAAAACATCTTGTGCCAACATCTCATATTGTTTAGAACAGGCTAAACTATATTACCATGGGGACTACATTGAAAGGAAGTTATGGCCCCTTGAATGGACTTTGGACCCCATGTGGAGGAAACTGCAGGCCGCCGCCGCCGCCCCCCCCCCCCCCCCCCCCCCCCCCCCCCCCAACCCCAATTCAGAGCATGCTGCATGAATATCTAAAATCGAAGAAATTTATGTTTATCCATTAGATCTCGGATTTCTCTCCATTTCCAAGTTCCATTAAGATGTAAGTATCAGAAAATTTCCAGTAGGTAACTGACAAACAAAAGAACTAATTGATCCTTATTACTTATATATGTAATTAGTATTGATAATTGTTTTTAAGATTAATTACTATCTGTGGTCTGTAGGCCTACTGGCACACTTATGTGTGTACATTTACATCCTTATTGATGAAGTGAAGAATGTTTGTACTTTAAAATTTTGAGTCTACATCATGTCATTGAGCAAGTCATTATGGTAAGATTGCTAAATAATAATTTGTTTATTCACCATAGGTACTGCATCACAATTTGACACTTATTTTCTAAGGTTTCAAGCATAGGCCTGTACCGTAAGCAGCAGAGAATCCAACTGAAAAAGTTACTTATAGCACTTAGTGATAGGCCTACAATGTAGTACATGTATAAATAATGAAGGGTAAAACAAATCTTTTTAATGGATAAAGAATTTAAAAAAATGGAATTGTCACAATTCAGCAATAAATGGCAGAAAAATAGTCATATATATATGGAACTTTTTTAAAATGCCTATCAAATGCTATTTCATTGTACATAGTTAAATAGATGGCAGGGGCGGTATGTAGCCCTGTGGTAAAGCACTCGCTTGGTGCGCTGACAAGTCTGGGAATGATCCCTGTCAGTGGGCTATTTTTTGCTCCATCCAATGCACTACAACTGGTATATCAAAGGCCATGGTATGTCCTATCCCGTCTCTGGGATGGTGCATATAAAAGATCAATTGCTACTAATTGAAAAACATAACAGGTTTCCTCTGTAAGACTATATGTCAAAATTACAAAATGTTTTGACGTCCATTAGCCAATGATTAATAAATCAATGAGCTCTAGTGGTGTCGTTAAACAAAACCCTGCAGTACCATCATTTTGTCCCATTATCAGTCTACAATGCAGGTTTTCAAACTGAGTTTACAATCCAATCCACCCGAATTGGTACAAATTCAAGATACTAGCAATTTGGATAATAGTAATGACGATTCACAAATTCCACTAGAAATAAATGCGCAGAACTTTGTCTGCAGCCTCTATGATGGTCTTCCTTGGATTGGTTTGGTGGATGAAGTTTCAGAGGAATTTGGAGACTATAACGTCAAGTTCATGCACCCTCAAGGACCTTCAAGGCAGTTCCACTGGCCGTCAAAAGCAGACAGGTGTTGGATTCCAGAAAGGGATATACTTTGTGTTATAAACACCCCATCCTTGACATCATCTTCATCCAGGAATTACAGTATCTGCCAAAATTATCTTGTCAGAATTTCCAAAGTCTGTTCAACATGGATAGTTAAAGACTAGAAAGCTTGTGACTTCAATCAAGTAGTAGACTCCTCAAATAAACAGAAATACAATAATATATAAAATTAACAAAAGATGAAGGAAACTACCAGTAGTGATTTATAGATTCTATTTTCCGTAATCAATTGGTTGCCTGGTTGCCACACTATATTTTATCATTAACATTCATGACATTTACAGTGTTGACGCATATACATTTAATAGTGATGCATCAGTCTATACAGAGAGCATAGAACAACAGCTGGTAAACATATTTCAATCTGAAATTGCTGACTAATGAAACATTTTCCACCTTCAATTTTTTTATATGTTGTAGATAACATGTTGGGCTATAATTTTAATCAAAGGTCATCTCAAAGTCACGTGTCCCACAAAGGTCAATTTCAAGGTCAAAATATAGGTCAAAAGGTCATCAGCCCAAAAGTAACCCAAGTGTCAGGAATAATGCTAGATTTGGATTCCTTGTAATTCCCCCTTTCCAATGATACAGGTCTCGTTTGTCAAAATTGGACCATTGGTTGCTGAGTTATGACAATTTAAAAAAGGGCGGCCACGCCATTGAAATTGGAGAAGGTAGGGTTTAACCCATTGGGTGATCTGACATGGAATGACCCTAAAGCTTGTGGTAAGTGGACATTTTTTTCATTGGAGACATACATTTGATAGTTACTGGTAACTCATTTATTATTCTCTATTTAACATACAATAAACTACAAAGGTAAATCCAAACATTAATTTTGCCAGTTTATAAAAATGTGACAATTTATTTTGTATTATTTATAATTACAGACTGGGTTAACACCACTAATGGAGGCTGCATCTGGAGGTTACGTTGAGGTTGGTCGTGTTCTCTTAGAACGAGGAGCAGATGTGAATGCTCCGCCAGTTCCATCGTCTCGAGATACTGCACTCACTATCGCTGCAGATAAAGGCCATTACAGATTTGTTGAGTTACTGCTTAACAGGTGAGCAGAGTTAATACTGGTTACATCCCATTAGAAGAAAATGCAGGAATTTACTTACTAGTTGTGCGCACACTGTCTTGAAAAGTCCTTGAATATTGAGATGAAGCCTGAAAGTACTTATTTTAATGCATATGTCTTGAAGAATACAGACCTTGTCTTTTAAAGTGCGATCGTGCTTGTACAGCTCACATAATTTCAATAATAACGCATGTTACATTTAACAAACAGTGCACGTAAAAAAAAAAGTATATTGATTGGCACTAATTACCTTATGTAGCTGATAGAAAGATCAGTTTAATAATACCAGAAAAGAAAAAAAAGTGACGTAAATGGTAGCATCCGTGCAAGCTTTTAACATATGACTGGTACTTATCGTTGCTATACAAATCGGAAAACACTGGTTTAATAGACATCTTCGAAGATGTACCAATCTGATCAAAACTCCTTTGCCTATTTATTATTAGAAACAGTCCACTTTTGTAAGGTAATAGATCACATCTGATGAGGCTAACTCATTTTTACTGTTCATTTAGTTATGAAAAAAAGAAGGAATTGGAATTAAATAGTGGCTTCTGTAGCCTACACAAATGAACTCGTTATGGAAATCAGCAAAGTCAGTAAAATTGTCTCAATTAATTCATAACTGTTAGCCTTACAAAATTTACTCGAAGTCCCGAAAATGGCAAGCGTGTAACTTTCTACTTTCTTTAAAAAAGAAATAAAATTTAGACAAAGACAATTCAGAAGTAGATGGAATAATAAAAAGAACGAAAAGAAATGATAATAGGTGTGTAAGAATAGGCCTAGGTCTTGTTTACAAAAAAATATTATTTTGTTTACGTCTATTATTTTTCTTAGTCTTATTCAGCTTACTGTGCTAGCACAACAAATATGCTATTCAACCTGAGTCATACCTTCACACTGCAGAATTCTCTCCCTTGCTGGATATGCATAGTGATATCCTTGCACGGGCTACCTGTAATGAAATAATGAAAATTAAAAACAAATTTTCTACTTTATTTAAATATTTGTATTTCAGCCGGAGGTTAATAATAAATGTACATCTGTTATTTATATATGTATATATGTACAAAATATAGTAACAGTAATCATTGCTAAAAAACCAATATACCTCACCCACCTGTTCTGCAAATTCGTGATAATTCGGAACACCTCAGCTAATTGCGATCAGAATATTCCAATAGACAATAAGACTTCCGCTTACATACATCCAATGAAAACAGTTGATACATGTTATATTAAGGAAGATGCCACTGTTTTCTTTTTCTGAATGAAAGCTTTTGGTTTCAGTTTTAATGTCTCAAAAATTATATAAGTTAACACTACAAAATTTTCACCTTGCAAATTTGTTAAGGGGAGCATTATTTGGCGTGCCGAGATGTGATTTACGGGCGTGGGTGCGATCGTGCCCGTCAACCGGCAGTCGCTGCTTTTGTCCTACTTTTTCTGTATTTCCATTCCTACTTTTGTCCTACTTTTTCATAAAGGTGTGCTGGATAGCCTGAACATATGATATAAATATAAAATGAACAAATCATTAAAAAATAAATACTGTATAAAACATGAAATAAATCTTTACAAAGACAGAAATAGTTGGTCTAGAAAAATCGTGTTCTCGTTACTATGAATAGCATTTTACATAATTTTTTATTTTCAGCGAATTGAAACTGACATTAATAAATTTTGGTTAAATTATATCAAGGTTTTAAAAGGTTTGACAAATATCATCTCGAGATCTATATTATACTAGTTTTGGGGGCGTGTATTGCTTGATAAGTACTCTCAGAATGCTTGTTATTCAAATTTTGTTTCAGTAAAAGTAACAGAAACTGACTGTCAATTTCAATTAATACACTTACTCAGGGCTAAATGCAAGTATCCCAAAGTGTCAGTGTAAATATAGGTCAAACACCATAGTCAGCCAAGAATGTATGTGTAGTCCAGACAGTTGCAGATATTAACCTTCTAACTACTGGATTAATTTTTTATGAAAACCACATTAAGGGTGGACTAATTTATAACTTTTACTCACATATTTTCACTTTACATTTTTTTTTATAAATACTTAAAATAATGTTCATGGGTGAATTGGTAAGTAAGAGTTTTTCAAATTTTTATGATATGTTAGATAATTTTAATTTTAGGCAAAAAATCAATGTTAAAATTTGCTTTACTTAAACACATTTGTGGCAAGATATCCAGTATTTATGGCCATTATTCCCAATAACTATTTTCCAGACCAGAATGGGTTTTTTGTTTTTTTTGCAAACATACTATCATTCATATCCCAATATTTCATGATTTTTACTGTTGTAAAATGATCAAATTTATTATCAAATTATCTGTAACAATCGGCTATCAATTCCTAAAAATTACCATGATATTGCACTATTCTTGTAAAGCAAAAAATACTCAACGAAAACTACTTTTTCATCTCATGATTTCCAAATATTTGTGACACAAAAAATGCAAACTAAAGCAGCCATTATTAAAATTAGTCTAGATCTGTGTTGTTCTATTATTGTTTCCGGTCAGTGCTGTTTGCTAAATGGTGGGAAATATGAATGAATACTGTATAAAATCAGTGTTTCGGCTTGTGTGACATTGGGTGGGATATCTCACCTGCAGTAGTCAGAAGGTTAAACATGATTACATGCTAGCACAGCAGATGTAACACACAAAAGGCGAGTTATTTTATGCCATATTCAGTTTATGTCCCTCTGTTACCAAATTTTAAAAACCCATTTTATGATAATTAAAACAGGGTTCTTTTAAATATTTTTATACAGCATTTACAAAACCAATCCAGAATTAAATTATGAACAATTTTACGTACAAAAGTAGCTCAAATAACCACTTGGATCTCATGCTTAAATATTAAGAATGCAATTGGAATCGCAGTTTTAGATTTAAATAAACATAACAGTTTGTTGTGATACTATAAAATTAATGTTTCAATTATAGGATTTTTATTGTTTTAGGGGAGCATCAGTTGATGTGAAGAACAAGAAGGGCAATTCTCCACTCTGGCTTGCATGTAATGGTAAGTAATCAGGGCTTATGTTTGAGACTGGAGGCACTTTATTCAAAATTAATGGCAGTGTTTTTAATGACTTTCTTTTTTGACTTTTTTTTTTTAATTCATTAACCACACAGCCAGTGCGCCACAGTTGGTATATCAAAGGCTGTGGTATGTGCAATCCTGTCTGTGGGATGGTGCTCATAAACGATCCCTTGCTACTAATGGAGAAGTATAGCGGGTTTCCTCTCTAAGACTGTCAAAATTATAGAATGTTTGACATCCAGTAGCCAATGCTTAATAAATCAGTGTGCTCTAGTGGTGTCGTTAAACAATACAAACTAACTTTCATTAACCACAATATATATATAGCATAAAATTTCCCTGAAAACAAGTTTTTGCATGCTGTTTCAAAACCCATTGGCATTCGACAAACTCAAATTGTATTTTTTTAGAGTTTTATGAACATTTAGACTACTGGATTAATTTTTGACAAAAACCACATCATTGAGTTTATAATTTTTACTCATATATTCACTTGAATGTTTTATAAATAAATAAAATAAAGTTCATATTTGAATTGGTAAGTATTATTTTAGTGTATTTTTCTAAATTTTATGATATTTTAGATCAGTAAATGTTGATTAAAATAAGGCAAAAATAGAAAAGGTCGCATTTACTTATGGGCATTTGTGCCAGCTGTCCAGTATTTATGTCCATTATTCCCAATAACTGGCTTTCTGACTAGAATATTAAAAAAAATCTCGAACTACGATTTATATCCCAATATTTGGTGATTTTCAGTTGTCGATCTAATTTATTATCAAAATAGCTGTCACAATCAGCTATCGATCCCTGAAAATGACCACGACGTGCCGCCATTGTTGTCAAGCAAAAATACTTGACAAAAACCACTTTTTCAACTCAAAATTTTCTAATTTCCACTGAAAAAAAAAAAAAAAAAAAATACACAGGAAGCTGAGTTGTCTTCAGTTTCCTGTTACTAAATGGTTTCCGTTGAATGTCGTGTGCAAAACGGCGGGAAGTATGAATTGGGGACTGAACTGTATACAGTGTACAGTATGTCGATTGGCGTGACGTCGGGCGAGATATCTTGCCTGCAGTAGTCAGAAGGTTAAAAAAAAATAAAAAATTCAACATTGGTATTTTAAAAGTAAGTACAGGACTCTTAAGAATTTACAGACCTGTCCACCTTTAGTCAAAAGAAAGCAGGAGGTGTATATTGAAAAAGCTAGGTTTTTTTATTATCACAATAAGTCATATGAACACTACATAATGTCATATATACTTGTTTACCTTAGATCTTGGCATTAAAAATAATAATATATATATAAAAATAACTATTTTATCCAAAACACTAACAAAAAATAAAAAAATTAATTAGTACATTTATGGTACAGTCAAATCCACTTAATTGGATGTCGGATTATTGTATATTTCGGATATTTGAATATGTTTGTCCTGCACGGAACCATTTGCCATTATGACAATACAAAATCCAACGGTTAATTGGATGTGTTTTTTAACGTGTTTTCGGATATTTGAATATAAAATTATCCTTGCCGAATGGCAATTGCACGTAAAACATAGGAAAGTTTGTGTTACTTGATGTGTTTTTGTAAAATTTATGATCGTATGTAATACCATACTATCGTACATGCAGAAATGAATACTTTTAATTTTATTTTATTTCATTGTTAAAAAAAAAGAAAAAGACTTACAACAAACTTGTTTTCTTGTTTCTTAAATTATTTCGGATGACTCGTTATTAATCAATACATTTCCTAATTACATCGTAATTAATCCATGAACTCTGAGATTCATCTCAAATGTGATCCAATGGCCGAGACAATGCAGGACAATCAAGGATCAAAGTCGGTCATTCCCACCTTGTTGGCGGCCATGTGCGTTTCGTAAGCAGGCATCCCTTAATCTCATGTCGGCCACTTTTGAAGCAGTGTATGTTTAATCCATAAATAAACACTTGTCAGATATTTTTCTCTATGAATTGTCGGTGACAGTAACAAACAAAAGCCGTTTCCTACTAGTGTTATTTTTAGCGGGATCTTTTGATCACGTGATTTTTCCTCTGCAGCTCACAATGTGAGGCCCCATTTCGGGTGACCGATTATGGTGTTTATTGTTTAAATTGTTAAATGCCGACAAAAGGTAAGTTGTAGGAGATTTTCTTAGCAAGTTGGATTAATCATCTTTTGGCTATAAATATTGACAAGAACTTTTTTTTTTCACAATGTCAACATGGCAAATAAACGGAAACGAAACGATTTATCTTTGGCTCAGAAATACGACGAGATATGTGCCCAGTATCTCGCCAATGCTAACCCAGAACGAAAAAGACAGAGAACGGGAAAAGCAGCCAATGTGGAGAAGGCCTTATCAGAATGGTTTTCCGTCGCCAGACAAAAAGACATTCCAATATCGGGCCCAATATTAGCGTTTGTGTTTGTGTTTTTCCTTCTGTTACATTGAATAACGGCCTTTCACTTATTTGACTTTGGCCAGTCTAGTTTACCTGTCAAATCGGTTACAAATGCACACAGATAATAGTCAGATAGACATCCTGGTAAAATACAGAACATGGAAATGACTACTTATTCAAGATTATATTGGGTGGGGGGGGTGGGGTCATGTTGCACTTGATTTACAAATGTACAAAGAAGTTAATAACGGCCATTTAATTATCAAGAATTTAATAACGGCCTTTTTATTATTTGACTGTGGCCAGTCTAATTGAGCTTCCGGTGGTTTTATCTGGGTCATTAGATGTTTAGTCACTTCTACTTCTAGGCGTACAAACGGCATTAACTGTTGCCTCTTGTATTTATCAAGTTTATAGACAAACTTGATAATGGCAACAGAGTCACAATATGGAACTTGGAATCGGTATTTTATTAACACAAAATACTTACCGATTTTTGACGAAAATTCCACATGTCATGAGGCCCAAATTGGGAGAATCATAATTAGAGTTTGCATAAATCAACAAGAGGTCTTAATTGGGTATATCGTATGTCGAAACTGTACCTTCGGTTTATTGAATATGCCGCTTATTTGAATATATTTTTGTTGCACGAGGCACATCCAAATAAGCGGATTTGACTGTATTACACTTACAGGTTACGATACATTATCATTTGTGGTTTGTGTACCTAAGTACCTAAAACAAATTTATATAACTCTTATTTATATTAATATTCAGTTTTTACTATAATGAGGAACAGTGGCATGGTACTTATTTAAAATCATTATAACGATGCAATAAACATTGTATTTCCACTAATCATAAGTAAAACCTCATTAACGTCATTGTGTGAAATATACCGGAATTATACCCATTTCCGTGAGTAACTTTATGTCAAAAACAAGATTTATTAATTGTACAAAAATAATCTCTTGAAATGTACTCTTGTTACCAACATTTTATTGCACAAACATGCAAAACTAACTGATACAAGTATTGTTTATATAGCTAATTGGTCTTTTCGTTGTCTTGCTGTGACATGTGATTTTAACATACACTGTCAACTCTGGTGGCCATAGGACTACAGACTGGTAGATACAGGGTTCGCAGCCCGGTACCGGTACCAACCCAGAGTGAGTTCCTAAGGGTTCAGTTAATGGGTAGGTGTAAGGCCACTATACCCTCTTCTTGCTCACTGACCAATTAACATCTAACCCACTGTCCTGGACAGACAGCCCAGATAGCTGAGGTGTGTGTCCAGGACAGCGTGCTTGAACCTTAATTGAATATAAACACAAAAATAAGTTGAAATGAAATGTCAACTCTGGCCAGAGTGGCACTTCACTCGTTGTAGTTGCATATGTAATCTAGTGGGAAGATGTATTAAGTCAGAGGTGGTGTTAGGACTAAATTGGATACTTTTATAAAGGCGAAGTTACTTCCCTTATGTTATTTTAACGAAAGTAGATCGAATTCTGTTTATGCTTACAAACATGTCATTTAACAGGAGATTTTTTTTCTCCCATGCAGGCTTGCGGGAGTTTTGGTCAAATACCGGGAGACTCCCTCTGAATCTGGGAGGGTTGACAGGTCTGAGAATTTATCACCTATGGATTTTTTTTTTTTTTAAATGTTGTAGGTGAAAAGGCCCACCGATGGCAATTTTTAGTCTGCTGACAGCATTTTTTTTTTAATCCGACTTTTGCAGCAAATAAAAATGGAAATCTTGGTTACTGTATATTGTTGTGTTTTTTGCCAGTCAGTATCTGGTACAAAAAAGTTGGTATTATGTACAAGCTAACTCATCTTTTATGTAGTTGAACCAGAGATATTGTTGTTCTGACATTCACAGGCATTAATTTTGGTGAACTGGTCAAATTTTTAATATTATTTTAATAAAAATTTCAAGATAGAATAATAATAAAAATAACATTTTTCTGGGTGTTTTTTTTTGTTTTGGAGTGGGGTGGGTTTCTGTCTTTTTCAAATTAATTGATCCCATTGATATGGTATCGCTAGCTGATAAAAGTAGTTTAGTTTTTAAAAAGATGGTGTACATATTATTTGGCACCCAACATAAATTATTTTAATGATGAATACTACTACTCGGGACTCTGCACGGCGATCGAGTAAAACACTCGCATTTGTGAATAACTTTTGATCACAAGCGACTGTTGAAATGTAGTTAAGCCAACTGGCAGGTACAACATATTGGACCTAGTAAGCATAAATATGTTGAACATGCCAGTTAAATCATCATTTATTAATATCTTAGTAATGAGTATAACAGGATTTTGAAACACATCATGTAGCCCAGTGGTAAAGCACTCGCTTGATGCGCGGTTGGTTTAAGATCGATCCCCGTCGGTGGGCCCATTGAGCCGTTTCTCGTTCCAACCAGTGCTCCACAACTGGTGTAACAAAGGCCGTGGTATGTACTATCCTGTATGTGGGATGGTGCATAGAAAAGATTCTAATCGAAAAGAGTAGGTCATGATGTGGCGACAGTGGGTTTCTCTCTATATATATTTATGTGGTCCTCAACCATATGTCTGATGCCATATAACCGTAAATAAAATGTGTTTAGTGCATCATTAAATAAAACTCCTTCCTTCCAAATCATGTTTACTTCCTTTTTCACCCTGCCAAACTCGGTTAGATCATCTGAATTTGTTATAAATGCACTGCATGTATTCGAAACTGTTCTGGTACAGGGAAAACATTCCTAAACATTTTAAACATGCAAAAACATGTACGTGCGTGTGTTTCTGTTCTCAAATCTCATACCACCTCGCCTGGTAGTATGGTGAGAACAAATGCTAAACAACATGGCGGGAAATAAGGAGAATTTGATTTTGTAACTTGGGTTTTTGTTTATTAGTTGACAAGATAAAAAAGAGAGACGTTTTTTGATGCATAGGCCCTTTGATGGGGCACCAAAATACTTTTTAAAAAGCATGAAATACGATCATCATATTCTAGGGATGTAGGGTAGCATGATTTCAATAACGTCCTCCGCGAACGTAATTGTTCTGAATTTTATTTCTTTAACAAATCTTCCAAAAATTTAAATAATATTTTCCATCCTGTCATCATTTTCTAGATCCTCCTCGTCATCATCATCAAACAAAAAATAGTAACACAGAGTTGAATTAGTAGAAGTGTTATTACTCAATTTACTGACTGCCATATTGGAAACTAGTCCCATGTATTTTCATCTCGGGAACGGGTTTTCGTATTCTTATCATGCAACCATGCTTCCTGTAATCATATAATCATATAATCCTTACATGATAATTCGAAGTGTTATTATGACACTGCCTGATAACTCCTCCGTTGCTAGCATGATAACCTTGGTATTGCTATGTGTTATCATGTTTCTAGGAAATGAGTTGTGTACATGACAGATGTTTGCTCAATTTTCAGGTAGATCGTTTCCTTTTTTCAAACATCCATTTACAGCAATAATTGTTGAACTACATAAATAAATATAGTATGTATACTTCCTGTAATATCAAATTACCTCTTATTTTTCAATTCTCCATTTTTAATCTTTCTATTCGGAACTAGCCAGCATTTTGAATTTAACTTTTTGAAATAAAAAAGTAAGTAGCTTCCTGCAAAGAATATTTACATCAGAACAGCGATGTAGATCTTCATGTCACATATAAACTTGCATTTATTTTCACAAAAAAAGGTACAAAGATTGTAATGTTGTGATACATCAGAGTTTGAAATATGATCAAAGTATTTTATTTAAAATTTGGGAACACATAATGTTTTGGCTGATTATACCATTCTAAACTGCCCGAGATGCTTTCTGGCACCTGCTATTATCTGACTTCCAGTAGCAGTTTGTACACAATAATACTAATAGTTTCTACTGCGCTTTTGACTGAAACATATTACAAAAATATAACTTAAAAGGGTTTGCATGATAAAAAAAAAACTCAAATCAGGTTACTACGTTTTGATATTGTGGTTATTTTGCTCGGTTTGATAACGGTGTAACAGGCGAGCTTCAGCTCACCTGTTACACCATTATTTAAACCTTAAATGGATATCCCCAGCAAAATTAAAAGTTTCTAATGTTTTATTAGTAAGAAAAATGACCAGTTACGACCAATTAAATCTGCAACTGAGGACAAACTGTCACGTGACAAATTGGCATCAGATAGGTGGGTTTTTTCCAGTCGGAGATTGCCGAAATGATAAAAAAACAAAAAAACATTCATTGCTCATTGTGTGTTTCAAACATTCAAATTGATACTGGTATGGGACACAATAGAAGCTGTTAAAACTACTGTTAAATTACATAATGGTAACTGTGGTAAACTATTGAAGATTTTTTGTCAGTTGTGTTTCTGTACAAACTGCAGCTCGTTTCCTTCAATGTCCAATGACTGATCAGTTTTTCAGTGTGAAAAAAAGTGTGCATTTTGAAATGGGGTGCTATAAATTATAATAGGATGCTGAAAAGTAAAAGGGGTGGAAGTAGGGTGCCAAAACTGCCAGAACATATATTATACGACAATACAGGGTATGCACATGACTCGTTCCATCACACTGACAGATAATGTTCATACAGGTTTATACATTTTGCCATCGGTGAGGAGCTTTACTGACGGCAGTAATTTTTATCCAGCGGCACAAAAGTTGTTAAGTTCAAGCCTTGAAGTACATCCAACTAAACAGAGAGAAGTAGCATTTGAATATGTAAATCAGCTCTTGGGAAATCCCCCAAATTTCCGACATGTTAATGCTGGTATTACTACCGCAAGTGGATTTGATGAGCCAATCAAATTTTGCCTTACATGCAGAGTGACTTAGAATTGATATTTTTTGATCCTGTATGATACCAAAATTATTTTCTTTAAGTTGTTCTCCCTGCTGGCATGCATTGTTTCAGTGGTGCCATGCATGCATGATATATTTTTTGGTTGATCATTAGACAATAAATAAAGTTTTTTTTTTTTTTTTAATCTGTGTACATAAAACATTTAATCAAATTTTATGCAGTATACTAAAGAATTTACAATTAAGCTAATTTTAACCCTAAAAAGAATTTTAAAAGAAAATATAAACTAACTTTAACCTTAAACTTGTGACATGCCTTAATAAAATCGGTCAGGGTACATTGTATTGTAAAAAACCCATTATGCTGATAAAAAGTATGAAATGATCTTGAATATACTAAGTGAACAAGAATTCAATTGCTTTATAGTTGTTACTATTTGCTAAACCTTTCTAACTAAAGTATCATTGCCATAGGTAACATTTGCTTTCTTGGAATATGTTATAGGCAATATATTCAACATATAGAAAAGCAAATGTTTGCTAAGGGTAATGATACAATATTAGTCTGTTAGTGCCTGGGTTTATTCCGAATTACTTTCTTTACATTGAGTATCAGGTAGATGATCTCCCCATTATAATTTAAAGAGAGGTTCCCTAATTAAATTAACGAATTATTGTGGTTTCTTTTTTATAGTAACATTGTGTGATGTAACTCTTTTAGGTGGGCACCTTGATGTAGTGCAACTTCTAGTGTCAGCAGGTGCAGACATCGACAGTCAGGACAACCGTAAAGTCTCTTGCTTGATGGCTGCCTTTCGGAAGGGTCATGTCAAGGTTGTCAAATGGATGGTGAAACATGTCAGTCAGTTTCCGTCGGATACAGAACTCCAGCGCTACATTGCCACTGTTAATGATAAGGTGGGTAGCAGTGTACCGGTATATTCAAAATCTCAGAAAAGCTTTAAAGCCTTTAATATGGGAATTGTTTATTTTACGAAATTTTAATCAACATTGGTTCCAAGTTCAATTTTGAGTTAAAAACATGATATAATCAAATATTCTTCATATTGTAACATTGTTGGTTTATAAATTGAGCCTGTATTTAGTAGGACCAGTATGATCAAGCATTAACACTGATCAGTACAAGCCAAACAGTTAATTTTGTATCGCAATGTAGCAATAACTAGAAATGGCTTTTCTGGGTTCAATGGTGAATGGCCGTTAGTTCTTTTGTGATAAATTGTAAAACCCATGTGTTATTATTTTATGTATATATAATGGTACTATGGTTTTGAAAGGAAAACACAAGTCACTCGAACGGTTCAAAGTTTATTCCTGGATTGAACTACCACATAAACCACACATATGTACCAGAATAACAAAACAACAATCCTGTATAGACAATCATAAGTATCACAGGTTCACATAGTTAAAATACACCTAAACATTCAATCGTAAATATAATTCATAATTCAGATATAACTGAATTGTACAAAGGTATATAAAATAACATGTACAACATGATCTGCCTTGATTAAGCACCTGCAATAACTAAAATATTTGTAAATAATTAAATTTTCTTTGCGTGTATGCACTTTACGGCAGTCTGATTGGTCCAGAGGTGCTTACTTTTTTTTCGTTCATACTTCGATTAACCAAAAAAATTTAAGCCACACACTGCTTTTGTGCAACAAGCCGGATTATTCAGGCAACCATATTTAAATATTTTGAAGGAAACACATGTGAAAGATAAAAAAAGCAATAAAATAATGTATACGATAAATTAATGGAAAATGCTATAACAGAGTAGACATGTATACCCATTGATTTAAAAAAACAAACAAAAACAAACAAACCTTTGCTAATCATGAAATGAGACTCGGTTGGTGGCCAACAGGGTTCGTACGTGCCTGGAAAACCCTTGAAAATAAACTAATGTATTCCAGTGCTTGAATACCCTTGAAAATCATCTTGCGGTCTGGAAAACCCTTGAAAATGATAATTTGATGTCAAATAAAATATAAACGCCTAAAACAGAGGCTTTATTTACTTCATTTAACATTTAATTAAATTATTTGTTTCATTTCCGTGGCACAATCAAATGCCAATCGTCCGGCCAATCGATGTTTACCGGCTCAGTTGACGTGTGAATGTTTGTTGTTGTTTTTTATCTAGCGATGCTAGTATCACGTGGCCACGAGATCTAAGCGACAGCTTTGCCATATTGGAAAAGAAAGTTTGTCACTTTTTGCCGCTGGGTATTTAGCAAGTTCAGGGAGCGTGTCAAGTTAATGAATCTATTGTAAACCCACAAAGATGGTTGACACTTGCGTGTTTGACGACCTGTGGAAACTCGGTACGGTCCTGGAATTTTGGTAAAGTTGACCTGGAAAGTGCTTGAAAAACCCTTGAATTTTGACTTCCTTTAAGTGTATGAACCCTGGGCCAAAGAAATGTGAAAAACATCACGGCTGAAACTTACTTATAGTCGTTCTTCTACAGCTGTTGGCAAAAATTAAACGGTTCCCCCGACAGCATAAATGTTAGACATGTTTCATTCATTCACATTAAAAAAAAAAAAAATTAAATACAAATTGGACAATTCCTTCCAATATAACTAAATGATATGTAAAAATGCATACAGCAGCAGCTAGAGGAAATTGCATCAAAATTACGTCATTTACTAAATGACATTTAAAAAATCACCTGATTCAAATAATAGTGAATGAAGATTTGCATTCTTACGCGACAGAAGTATCAATGAAGTTTACACAAACAATACTATAGGCATATTTAAAGCTAGACAAAATAAATTCAGTTATGTATTGTTAAAGTATGCATATAAATTTAATTATAAGATTTGACCTCAATTATTTTTTGGTTCATGCAAGTAATTCTTAAAATGAATGAATGTAAATAAAATGCACATATATACACACACATGGTAGTGGAGGCATGCACATATATAATAGTTACTATAAATATAATCAGATATTTCAGTATATCAATTTCCACATAAACAATACAATAATCTTTTATATGACACACATGATTCAGTTACACTGGCCAGGCGCTCATGAAGCGTATGTGCAGCGTGCAAAGCATGTGTGTTATGTCACAAATACCACTCACAATACAAATAAATACACATCTTTGCTATGGGCAAAATGGTCTATGATCAGAATGCTCAGGTGTTACATAGTTCCAGCCTAGAACAAATAAAATAACATAAGTTATGATGTAAATACAGTCATTCTAATATGGCTGACATAATAACTGTAAATGTTAACTATACATTCTTATACATAATTATAACGAAGACAATTGCTTATAAATAAAAATTACCTTGAAATATGAGTTTTGTGATATAGAAACATTATACAGTAAAACCCTGATGAACCGGACAGCCACGGGACCATTTTGTTTTGTCTGGTGTTCAGAGGAGTCCAGTTTTCAGGAGTTTGTATTGATACAAAAGCGTTTGTTGTACTCTGTTGTTTGTTTCTGCTTGTGTCCTATTCGTATTTGCCTTGTATATGTATTGAAGATGTATTCAACTTTGACTTAAACTATTTAGCTGGGTCCCGTTCCACAAAGCGTTAATCTGGCCGATGGTCAGCGACAGTCACTTTTCACACCCTTGTTTTGGTTTCGTACACAATAATTATAGCATATCTTACTGTAATTTCACTTGAAATCCATATTTCGTAAAAGGTACAATTATTCAATCATAAGATTTTCTTCAAACACATTCAGGTGCATTAGTAATGCTGCAACAAAAACATTTCAATACCAATTTTGCATTGGAATTTTTCCATCGTTCTGAAAATGGAAAATGTCATGTACCCAATTTATGGTTATTGTTTGGAATACTGACGTCATTCAAATTCAAAATTAGATATATTATTACAATGTTTCGCCACATTAAAATAAAAACTGGTCTATTAACCTTGACCCCTGTCAAATTTCTACAACAAGCAGATAACACTGTTTACAGGTCAGTATTGTTTTATTTTTTATAATTCTGGACAAAATATTAATATATGATGTAAAAAAATTACCGTTGCATATGTTTTATTTATTGTGTACGAAGCCAAAACAAAGGTCTGAAAAGTGATTGGCGTCGACCTTAGTGGCACCATAATGATTGATAACAGTCTGATCATCCGGTTTTCTGAGGTACAATTTGCACTAAATAAAAAGTTTGGAACTGCAGTTTAGAAAACTCTAGTTTTCAAATATGCGTAAATCACGGGATCATGAAAAATGTCCGGTTTAGAGAGGGTCCGGTCTTGAGGAGTTTCACTGTATCACATTAATTTGTTTTATATTAATTACTAAGATTAGTATTAAACATATTTACCAATCTTTTATTATAAAATATGTTTACTGGCTTTTAATCTAAACTCTTTACTGTATTTAAAAATATGTACTAGTTATAAATACTATTTTATATTATAATCATATTTAAACATGCTTGTTAGTCATACTGTATGTGTAAAGTGCAAGTGATGTATACAGGAACAGTAGAAACATAATATGAAGGCGCAGAGTAGTGCCAAACGTCTCACTACAAAAACAAACGAGTGTGTCACAGTGACCACTACACAATACATAATAACGATTGGTCGAAAAACATTCACAGACAGTTTCCCCCAATCATTGTCGGAAATCATCACTTGGGCGTTGCCCATATAATTTGTTCTATCCCGGAAAACCTAGTAAACAAATAAAAATATGAATTCACAATAAACAATTATGTACTGTACATTACAAAGATATAACATTTACACAGACTTCAAACAATTCACTCACTGTTACATATATACTCAACAAAATTAAATTAAAGGCTAATGGATATTTTCAGTATTTTTGTTTAACTCTTTGCTACGTAGAGCTGAGTTGGGTAACTGGAGTTAATCCCCATGGCCCAATTAGGCCATGCTGGCAGCACCTCAGTAGACAAAAAGTCAATTAGCAAGAAAATAAAACACAAGAAAGGAAATCAATTGCAACTATTTATGTATACGTCATAGAGAAAAAATGAAATAATAGCTATTGTTCAGAAAAGGATGAATAATTTGAAAATGTTACTTACATTGTCATATATTGTAAAATTCCAGGCAAAAGTCAGAAAACAAGGTGGAAAAGTGTCATTCCACTGTATGTTATCACTAATAGTAATATCCAGGGCTCGAAACAGACTGTGGCCAGGTGTTCCATGTGTATAGTTTGTAGACAGAAGACTATCACGTATACATTTTCATAATGTGACCTTATTATCTTTATTGCAATAATATGATCATGGCATACTTATACGTTTTCAATGTGGCAGTTTGCCGTTTTGCGGTACATAATGGCTATAAAATTCCACTAAACCCTCGTATACAATCTTTTGATTGTTTTTCACATTTTACCACTACATTACAGTGTTCGAGATTAAAAATTTTGGACAGTATCCCAGTTGGATACTAACATTTCAAAATCTGGTATCCCACCTGAGAATTTAGTATCCCACTTAAATGAAATTCATAAATAACATTGCAACAAACTTGGACGACACTGTTACTTAACTTCACCAGTAAATAACGACTTTCATTGTTTCAGCGAAAAATAAAAACACAGCATTAAAAAAAATCAACAACATTATATGGTATCTCAGTGGAATACTGGGTTATTGAAGTCTGGTATCCAAAATTAAATTCTGGTATCCCCGTGATATCGGGATACTGTTAATTTCGAACACTGCATTATACATTAACCTTTAGACTACTGGATTAATTTTTGACAAAAACCATGTTGAGTGGGTGCAAGTTTATAATTTTTACTCACAATTATTCACTTAAATGTTTTATAAATACGTAAAATAAAGTTCATATTGGAATCTGTAAGTATTATTTTTGTGGGTTTTTCAAATTTTTATGATATTTTAGATTGGTTAATCTTAATGTTGATTAAAATTAGGCAAATTTTTTAAAAAGTTGTGTTTACTTATCGGCACCAGCTGTCCAGTATTTATGCCCCATTATTTCCGATATCAGTGGTTGTCTGACCAGAATTGTTTTTTTAAAACTAACTACAATTCATATCCCAATATTTTGTGATTTTAGTTGGTAAAACTATCAAATTTATTATCAGATTAGATGTCACAATTGGCTATCGATCCCTGAAAATTACCATGATGTGCTGCCATTGTTGTCAAGCGAAAATACTTACTGAAAGCCACTTTTTTAACTCAAAATTCCAAGGTATTTTCCATTGAAAAACAAAAGTTACCATGCTGTCAAGTAACCTGTTTCTGTATTATTATTTTCTTTCCGGTGAGTGCTGTGGGCCAAATGGTGAGAAATATGAATTGGGGGAATGCACTGTATACCGTATAAAGTAGGTCGACTGGCATAACGTCGGATATTTCGCCTGCAGTAATCAGAAGGTTAAAGTCTTGAACTGAGGTTATAAAGAAACATTTTGGAATGTTCATGGAGCTAGTGCTGTGTAATAATAGGATTTTTCACATTGGGAAGTAGTGTTATTAGGTGTGGAGTGCCATACATCATTCAACTCATGTTCCTGGTCATAATACGTAATGTGTATTTATATATATTTTTTTTTAATTAATCATATTAGGAAAACCAGTGCTTTCATTACTGGGTTTTAAAGTGCCACTACCTGTAAGTATCTCTTTCTTCAGCTTCAGTCTTGGTCATAAATGTTGATGATTCATTTTTGCCCTAGGAATGTACAGCCTACACAGTACATCATTTGGCCAAAATTTATCATCTATCTTAGAAGCGCATATCACATCAATGTTTACTTGCACAGTATAGCTAGTATTTTTACTATTCCTATTGATCCATGTTTTCATTAGTACAACAACATTTCTCTGGGAAGGAAGGAAGGAAATGGTTTATTTAACGACATACTCAACACATTTTATTTACAGTTATATGGCATCGAACGTATGGTTAAGAACCACACAGATATTGAGGGAGGAAACCTGCTGTCGCCATTTCATGGGCTACTCTTTGCAATTAGCAGCAAGGGATCTTTTATATGCACCATCCCATAGACAGGATATCACATACCACAGTCTTTGATATACCAGTCGTGGTGCACTTGCTGGAACAAGAAATAGCCCAATGGGCCCACCGACAGGGATCAATCTCAAACCGACTACGCATCAACAGTGTTTCTGCTAGAAAGAAATTTTTGGGTATGCAGGGGACAATATTTTGAAATCTGAGGGAACCGGAAGTCGGTTCACATGGTTTTTACGTAGGTAACCAATTGTTCGGTTACGGGAATTATATTTGCGAAACCCGTGGGTTACTTGATCGGTTACCTCAAAATTACGTTGAAATTATATTTTAAATACATAGTTTTTAGCTGAAACATAAAGTTAAAACAAATACAAAAGAAAACATTTGACCAAACAAAAAAAAGGCTTTAAAGGAGTGGACAATTAAGGCATTTGGCCTGGTATGCATGTTCAACGATATATAATGCACATTATTGCTTAATATCAACAAGTATAATCTTATAGTTAATTAATAAAACGGTTAAATGTTACGGCTATTATATATAATGGGCGCAGCCATTTTGTACCATCCTAATGAATACGCCCTCTGGCGAGCTGGTGGTTACGTAATACCTAACGTGTCACGTCAGGAATTAGTCTTCGAACTGAAGAAACAAAACATACCTGATTTTTGCGGATGCATCGCAATGTTCTCAGCAACTTCTGTAATAATAGCCATCCCAGTAAGCCAGTAACAATTAGATATTATTTTTCAATACAAAATAAACCACCATTGTCAAAGTGTTGAAATAACTATTATGTTTTGTACATAAATTAACCCAGGTACTGAAATAATAATCGGAGTGTTTTCTTAGTTAATTGGTATTTTCTTTCCGTGGCCAGTACCTGTGGTTCCTGATTGGCAGGTGTATATTTAGACGGTCCCCAGACACTGTGTCTAGACGCACTAAAAAGACGTGTCTCTTTTAAGATCACAGGGTATTGTGTTATAACCGCACTGATACCCCACTGTTCGTAATGGACATTACCAGCCGCCCTGCGTTATTACTGTAAGTAATTCTGTAAAACCATTGCTTAAGTAGACTTTTCTATCTAAAATCACAAAACTGACCAATTACGTCGTCTTAAAGAAAAGAAAAGTATCACTTGAGTATCTTGAGTGGTCATTTTTGCTCGAACGTACCCTACCAATAGGCCTAATAATATGCTTCTTTTTTTTCTTTTTCAAAAAAGAAAAATACCATAACTTGATTTCGTTCTATTGATGCAAATTGAAATATATTTAGTTAAATAGTTTATTATATAATCAAGTCATTCATGTTGTTTTACAAGTCAGGTTGATGAAAGCGAAGCGCCTTGTAGTAAATTAGAGCGTTTGTTTGCACTGTGTATGGAGCAGATGGACGGAGCTGACGTCACTTCTCCACCGGACGTCTCAAAAACAAAACAAAATGGCTTCCCCCCAGTTAGCAGGAGTAATCTTCTTTTTTTTATTAATTCTAAAATTACACGTTTTTCATTTGTTAAAGTGTCAGTATGAGTTGGTGGTCCGGGTATGAATCTTTCCAACACATAAGGCTCTTGTTTGAGTTGACCCTACCTTTAATGATTGCTAAAGTTAACAATATTATAAAAGAACTGAATATCAGCCCCAGTACTAAAACAAAATATAGGGGCGTAGCCAGAAATTTTCTTAGCATTACGCACGCCAAAGGCGTGCCCGAGCGGAGATATTCGGGGGGCCTCCCCCTGTGAAAAAGTTGAAAATCAGGACGCCTGTAGATATGAGCCTTTTCGGAGGCTTTTTTTTTTCTAATCTTTTTTCGAGTCATTTTTAAGAGGATAGTTTATAGAACAATTACAGACAGCCTCGACCTATTCCCGGATTTAGTTTTTGCATTAGGCACGTGTAATGTGCATAATGGGTGCTACGCCTTTGAAATATATACATAATCATTTGGAGGGATTCCTTTTTGCCGTTTGCGTTGGCTATGCTACTTTCACTTTATCGATGGTCTATACTACAGTGACGTTCCAAATGTTGTTGTTTTTTTAAAGCTCATTTTGCGATGTTAGAGTATTTTTCAATTTTTGTGACACTTTTGGATTCCTGTTTACGTTAAAACTGTTTTTAATATATGCAAAATTATAGCCAATCCAATATTATATCTACATATATACCTTTAAGAGATAAAATAGCAGGAGATAATTTAGCTGTCCCTAGCGGTCTGAGCACATTTCTTTAAAAGTTTTAAAAAAAAGTTTAGACTGGTCGCAAGTTACAAATGTTGCAATATAATGTAGTTTACTGGTTTGCTGCGCATCAAGTATCTAAAATTCAGCCTAAAACATTTGTCGGAATACTAGTACTAGTAGTAGTATGTCTGGATGAATAACTTCCTGTAATCGTGAAGTTTGCAAGTTTTAGTTTCTGAACGTTTACAGGTCATGGCGTAACCAATTTGCGGTTCGCGTAAATTTAAGTTTGCGTAACCGACACGCGAACAGAACGGCGGTTCGCGTGAAATATTGTGCCCTGGTATGGCACTATGGAATTAAAAGCAACCACAGTCAACAGGGAAAAGAAAGAAAATGGGTTAAGTTTAGGGTTAGGGTTAGGGTTAAGAAAATCATACAGTATGATAAGAGTCATTAATTTTGTCAAAATTTTACTTAAAAAAATAATAATTTGGATATAGCGCCATACCCGTTTTACCCTCTGGCAGAAAACCTGATCAAGCGAGTGCTTTACCACTGGGCTACGTCTCACCCTCATTTCTCCATATTTTATGATATAAAAATGCAACTAACGGCTTCAGTTGTTAACCATTAAGACCATTTGAAAGTAAAATAATAAAAGCTTAGTCACCACTGATTTACGTTCCGCTGACTAGTAAATTGTAAAACAAGAAAACAATTGGACAACTTTGTGAGCGTTCATTATTTTCAGGTTATAAAAATCAAGATGTCACCGTAAGCACACTCTTACTTTAAAGGTAGGGTCAACTCAAACAAGAGCCTTATGTGTTGGAAAGATGCATACCCGGACCACCAACACATACTGACACTTTAAAGGTAGGGTCAACTCAAACAAGAGCCTTATGTGTTGGAAAGATGCATACCCGGACCACCAACACATACTGACACTTTAGCAAATGAAAAACGCATAATTTTAGAGTTAATAAAAAAACATGATTATTCCTACTAACTGGGGGCAGCCATTTTGTTTCGTATTCGTGATGTCCGGTGGGATAGCTTGGGGTGAAGTGATGTCAGCTCCTGACCATCTCCTGTATGTACAGTGTAAACAAAAGCAGTAATTTTCGACAAGGCGCTTCTCTTTGATCAACCTGACTTGTAAAACAACATAAATGACGTAATAATATAATAAACTATTTAACTAAATATATTTCAAGTTGCATTAATGGAACAAAATGGGGTCATAGTATTTTTCTCTGTTAAATAATCCGAAGGAAAAATGTACACTATTAGGCCTATTGATATGCTATGTTGGAGCAAAAACGACAACCCACGATACCCAAGTGATAATTTTCTTTTCTTTGGGACTACATAATTGGTCAGTTCTGTGGTTTTAGATGGAAAAGTCTACTTAATCAATAGTTTTACAGAACTATTTACAGTAATAAACCATGTCCATTACAATTTTAGGGGCGACAGGTAATATTCCACAATACCGGTATGTATGTCTAGACAGCATCAATTAATTGGCTTGTCTGGTTACCAATCAAATACACACCTACCAATCAGGAATCACAGGTAGAAGCAACTAACATCATAGACCAATTAACTAAGAAAACACTCCGTGTATCATTTCAGTACGTAGGTTAATGCATGAACAAAACATTGTTAATTATTTCGATTTGTTGTGTAGCCACTTTGACAATGGTATTTTATTTTGTATTGAAAAATAATATATATATAGTGCTGGATATACTTATTGCTGGCTTACTGGGATGTGTATTATTACAGAACATTGCAATGTATGACTATTTATCATCCCGTAAAAAAACAGGTAGATTGTGTTTCTCTAGTTCTAAGGCTCATTCCTGACGTGATGCGTTAAGTATTACGTAACCACCAGCTCGCCAGAGGGCGTAGTCACTGAGATAGTACAAAATGGTTGAGCCCGTTATATATAATAGCCGTCACATTTAATCGTTTTATTAATTAACTATACGATTATACTTGTTAATATTAATTAACCTTTAGACTACTGGATTAATTTTTAACAAAAATCACATAGAGTGGGTACAAGTTTATAATTTTTACTCACATATATTTACTTAAATGTTTTATAAATACATGAAATAAAGTTCATATATGAATCGGTAAGTATTATTTTCGTGTCTTTTTTTGTAATTTTTATTATTTTAGATCGGCTAATGGTGATTAAAATTAGGCAAAAAATCGAAAAAGTTGCGTTTATTTACGGGCATTTGTGGCCAGCTGTCCAGTATTTATGTCCATTATTCCCGATAACAGTGGTTTTCTGACCAGAATTTTGTTTAAAACCCGAACTACGATTCATATTGCAATATTTGGTAATTTTCGTTGTTGGTAAAACGATCAAATTTATTATCAAATTAGCTGTTACAATCAGCTATCGATCCCTGAAAATTACCGCGACGTGCCGCCATTGTTGTCAAGCGAAAATACTTGCCGAAAACCACTTTTTGAACTCAAAATTTCAAGGTATTTTCATTTGAAAAAATCAAAACAAAAACCACCATTTTGAAAAAAAATCTTTTTTCTTTAATTATATTTCCGTTTCCGGTGAGTGTCGTGTGCAAAACGGCGGGAAATATGAATTGGGGAATGCACTGTATACAGTGTACAGTATATCGACTGACGTGACGTCGGGCGAGATATCTCGCCTGCAGTAGTCAGAAGGTTAAGCAATAATGTGCATTATATATCGTTGAATATGCATACCAGGTCAAATGCCTTAATTGTCCCTTCCTTTTAAAATAATGTGTGTGTAAATTTTGCGACTTTAGTTTTACTACGAAGGACACAAAATTAATATGCATACATTTTTGCCATGGTTTACAGAATGTATTGTGATGAGGAATGGTGGCTTACTCACAAATAAGGGCCTAATTGCTTAAATGTCCTGAAAAGGGACTGGAGGGGTATTCAAAGACATTGTCAAGTACAGTACGAGAAAACAATAACATAAAAATCACGATATGTAAAACTACCATGATTCGTATCATGTTGATGAAAAATTGCAGTGTACTCCAAATTTTAAAGATGCTGCACAAATTTTAAAACATTAAAGAGAGTGGAAACTCAAACATGAGCCGTATGTGTTGGAAAAATGTATATCCGGACCACCAACACATATGGACACTTTTAAGAAATAAAAAACGCGTTACAGGGTGAAACCATTTTCTTTCATTTTCGGTGTGTACGGAATTCTAGCTTGGGGCGAAGTGACGTTGGCTCCAACCAACTCCTGTATGCACAGTGGTGCAAACAAAGGCAGACATTTACACTTTTATCAACATGATTTGTTAAACAACATAAATGACTTGATAATATAATAATAAACTATATATATACTCTTCAAAAAAAGAAACGCAAAAGGGTACAAATGGGTTATAACTCCGATTTTATGTTTCCTACCGGTTCATGCTTTGTGAATATAAGGTCATTGCATGTCCCAAACACATTCCCACGGTTACATTCGATAAAACGCAGCTACTATACAATAAAGTTCCAAAATGTGAATATTCGCAAAAACGCAGCCACGTGCAAACCATGTCACCACTGCACGTGCGTTGTCTGCACGTGCAACATGAACACCGACAGTATAAAAGTGCAGGGTGTTCGCTTGCCTGGCCTCTGTATCTGGCCGACAGTTGACAATCCAGGACATGCCACGTCTCAGTGAACCGCAGAGAAACAATGCCATCGGCCGACTAGACGCAGGCGAATCCAGAACGGCCGTTGCCAGGGCATTCCATGTGTCCCCAAGCACCATCTCCAGACTGTGGGACCGTTGCCAGCAACATGGATCAACACGTGACCTCCCTAGATCCGGTCGACCACGGGTCACTACCCCCGGGCAGGACCGCTACATCCGGATACGCCACCTTCGGGAACGATTGACTACTGCCACCTCCACAGCCGCAGCAATACCAGGTTTGCGCAGGATATCCGACCAGACCGTACGGAACCGCCTACGTGAGGTAGGAATTCGTGCCAGACGTCCAGTTCGAGGTGTCATCTTAACACCACAACACCGTCGACTCCGACTGCAGTGGTGCCAGATTCATCGACAATGGCCTCAACTGCGATGGAGACAGGTGTGGTTCAGTGACGAGTCCCGATTTCTGCTCCGACGTCATGATGGAAGATGTCGCGTGTATAGGCGTCGTGGTGAACGTTATGCGGCAAACTGCGTGCAGGAAGTGGACAGATTCGGCGGGGGTAGTGTCATGGTGTGTGCAGCCATCTCACACACTGGCAGAACTGACCTGGTCCACGTGCAGGGCAACCTGAATGCACAGGGCTACATTGACCAGATCCTCCGGCCACACATCGTTCCAGTTATGGCCAACGCCAACGCAGTGTTCCAACATGACAACGCCAGGCCTCACACAGCACGTCTCACAACGGCTTTCCTACAGAACAACAACATTAATGTCCTTCCTTGGCCATCGATATCTCCGGATTTGAACCCAAATGAGCATCTATGGGACGAGTTGGACCGACGCCTCCGACAGCGACAACCACAGCCCCAGACCCTGCCCGAGCTGGCAGCAGCCTTGCAGGCCGAGTGGGCCACCATCCCCCGGGACGTCATCCGTACTCTGGTTGCTTCAATGGGCAGGCGGTGCCAGGCAGTTGTCAACACACGCGGAGGCCACACCCGGTATTGACTCCAGATGACCTTGACCTTGGTGGTGTGTCCTATCACTTACTCACAATGGACTAGAGTGAATTGTGAACAATCCTGCAACATTTGGTAATTATCGGACTCACCATTCAATAATTAAATCAATTCTCCAAATGTTACGACAATGTGGTTTTGCGTTTCTTCTTTTGAAGAGTATATTTCAATTTGCATTAATAGAATGAAATGGGGTTATAATATTTTAAATATGCATTAATAGAACGAAATAGGGTTATAATATTTTTCTTTTAAAAAATCCATAGAAAAAAAGGCATATTATTAGGTCTACTGGTAGAGTACGTTGGAGCAAAAAATACCACTCACAATACCCAAGTGATAATTTTCTTTTCTTTGGGACTATGTAATTGGTCAGTTTTGTGATTTTAGATGAGAAAGTCTACTTAATCAAGGGTTTTACAGAATTGTTTACAGTAATAAAGCAGGATGGCTGATAATGTCCATTACGATTTTAGGGGTGGCCGCGCGGTTATCCCACAATACCCTTTGATCTTAATAAAACAGGCACATTTTTTTGTGTGTGTCTAGACACATTGACTGGTGACCGTCCAAATATACACCTGCCAAACAGGAACCACAGGTACAGGCCATGGAAAGAAAACTAAGAAAACACTCCGATTATCATTTCAGTCCGTTGGTTAATGTACGGACAAAACATAATACAGTTATTTTGACACTATACACAAAATCAGGTATGTTTTGTTTCTTCAGTTCTAAGACTTAATTCCTGACATGACACATTAAGTATTACATAACCACCGTCTCGCCAGAGGGCGTATTCACTAGGATGGTACAAAATGGCTGTGCCCGTTATATATAATAGCCTTCACATTTAACCATTTTATTAATTAACAATAAGATTATACTTGTTGATATTAAGCAATAATGTGTATTACATATTGTTGAATATTCATACCAGTCCAAAAGCCTTGCACTGGCATCCCTTTAAACAGCAGTTGCTAATCAATTTTTAATTGACTAGAAATATCGCTAATCAAGAGTTGGAAAACAAAATGTTATACCTGTTTATCTTTGCAACACTAATATCAATATATTTAAAGTTACAAGTAATCCTCAACTCAGTATAACACTTGCAACAACATTTGAGGAATGCAAGTTTGATAGTTTGCGAAGGACAACATATGACAGCAGTGGCCTTATATAAATTGTTGGGCAGAATACATTCTGCAGGCTTGAAAGTAACTTTACTTTTACGAACTGACATATGCCATTCCATTAAAGATAACAGCAAGACACACTTTCCAGGGATGACGAATGTTTTCTAGACCATTAACTAAATTGTTACATATTTTCTGTGAATTTGCTAGAGATAGTGGACTTTGAACATAGATCTATTTACCACATAGTTCAATAGACCTCTTTCACGTTCCACTGTGCATGTGCCTGTTGCAGGGTAACTTGAGGACGCAAACCACGAGATCTTGCAAAATAGACCTGTGGACAATTGGGGGGGGGGGGGGGGGGGGGGCATAGACAGTGGGAAGCCACGCAATAGGAATGTGAATATCTCCATGATTAATTATTCTATCAGTAGGGAACCCGAAAATTCTGTCAGTTGAATGATACATATGAAATTTGAGCTATGGTACTATAAAATATTAGAATCAGAACCATAGGAATGATATCTGGAGTTGAGGGAGGGGAGGGGGCACAATCTGTAGTGGAGAGACACAGTTTAGTTGGTGGGGGGGTAAAAGCCATATTTTAAACCGGGTTTATAAAAGTGGGGCTACAGTCCCCACCCCCTCTGACTTCTCGGTTGCTACCAACCTGAGAATGATCAGAAATGTAATTGTATTGCATATACACCTATTTAAATTGGAAGCAAGGTTATTTAGCCTAAGAAACATGTAAGTTTTATTTATAACAGATTAGACTAGCTGACAGCTTGATAATATTGGCTACAAACTCAGGATGGTCTCTTTAAATTATAAACTCATGAGGGTTTATTATGCGTAGTCACAAGGTACTTTGTTTGAATGTTTGAAGCAAACATATTAAGTACCATGCCTCGGACGACAGACAATCCACAAAAGTAAACAGATAAAGTCTGAATTTAAGCAGAAATAATTAAAACGGTGAATGAAAAAGAAGAAATAGGACCTAATAAATAAATAAATAAATAAATATTTCTAAAACTTCGTAAATACCAGATATTTCATATGAAGTTGTTGTATATGACTAATATACATGATGGTGAAGTGAAAATAAAGAAAGAATCAAACAAATAAAGAAAATAATAAATAAATAAATACATGTAAATAATAATAATTAAAAAATTAACCTTCGTAAAATACCAGATATTTCAAATAAAGTTGTATGTGACTGATATAAGTGACAGTGAAAAGTAAATAAAAGAAATAAAGAAAAAAATATAATAAAATAAATAAATAAAATAAAATAATATATAAGGTCACAGCACTACACACACACGTTTTAAAACTTCATAAATATCAGATATTATTTCAAGTGAAGTATGTATCTGATATAAATGATAGTGAAAATAAAATAAAATAAAAAAATAAATAAGATAAATAAATGAATAAGTGAATAAATATATACATTAAAAAAAAAAATTGTGGATAGACATGTAACATTGATTAGTAGTGGTACGACTGTCTTTTTTTTTAATGAAACGATAAGGGGAAAATAGAGCTGTGATAAATGTCTATGTGAGTTAGTGGGGTTTTTTTTGGGGGGGGGGTTTAGGGGGAAGGGAGGCATATTTTATTCAGTTTTAAATACTGATACATTTGGAGAATTAAAAATCACTGGAAATCCGCGTGAATATTTATCTATAATTCTAATTGTTAAAAGTAGCAAACACATTCTACTAAAGTTAATTTTATTGTATAATTTTGCATTGTTAAAAAAACGTTGACAGGCAGCTCCAGAGACTTCGTCTAAGTTAATGTTTCACTGCTTTTGGTCTTAAACCATCCCAATGTAAACTTCAGTAGACCGTTTTTTGCAGCCATTTTACCATCTTACACGAAATATGTACATTAGTCGCTAGAGATTCATAGCTCCTACGAAGCTACTCATGATGTTCATGACAACAGTTACTGTCGATCATGCCCCCCCAATTTGTATGTAACCTCGATACAGTCTTAATTCGGCAAGAGACGTTACTGTTCATACATATGCGCAGAGGAAATGTGAAAGAGGTCTATTGTCATCAGCTTTTAGTCTGTTTCGCCAGTTTCAGATCCCACAGCTCTGGACCTAGGTGTTCTACCCATCAGTTGAGGTGGTTTAGATGCATACACCTTACCAGCAAGACTTCTAAGGGTCCTTCAAAGGTTCTAACAGTATCGTTGCCAGTTGCTGATTGCACCTAAGTGGTCAAATTGTCTGTGGACTGCCAGTTAAGTAGATCCAGATCTTCTACCTTTACCAGACTGGACTAGTTGCTACATCCCTTGTCCAGTAAACAATATTTGAATCTGTACTTGTTGTAGTGATGTTCATGTATCATATCTTTGACGAACTGAAGAAGAAAAGGTTTTCAGTAGCATCCACAGAAGCAATTTTGAAGGCTCATAGTGCATTCCTGGCTTCTTCTATACAACATTCAATGGTTTTGCTTTCCTAAAATATGTAGAGGAAGTTTGAAGAATAAAGTGAAACCACAGCATTGTGAAGTTGGCAGAATTCCTGTTGTACTCAATATCAAGGGATATACTATTGCATGCTATATCTCCATCACAGCGACCGTTTGACTAAGTTGGTCTTGGCTCCTGAAATGCAGTCAATGATTAAGTGAGACTTAAATCTGCTTTACAATTAAGCCTTGATGAGGACACCTTACGAACTGCTACGTAATAAGTGTTTAGAGGCCTTTAATAAGGAAGACTCTTAGTGGGCTTTGTGACGGCTGCTAGGGTTTTGGAAGTTCATGCTCTGGATGTGGTCTTCAGGGTTTGCACACATCGTGGAATACTTGAAAAGTCATGGAATTTGAGATATAAAAATCAAGGTCTGGAAAACTATCATTTTCAATAAAAAGTCATCGAAAATTATAATATTGCTTCTGCCCTTGACTCCAGCCTGGAAAAAAAAAAAAAGAGGACATAAAATTTTAATAAAATGTATAATTCTTAAATCAATAAATCCAATTGTTGTCTAGAAGCACAAGTCCTGAACTGGTTCCGGTTGGAATTAGTCAGTTGACTGGTATTTGTCTCCTTACTATTACAGTATTACATTGCAAGTGTAATGCATACAGTTAATTAGTCGTATGACATTACATTGCAGTATTACATTGCACGCATAATGCATACAACTGAGAAACTGTTCTTTGCCGCCTAAGGCCCAAAACGCACCAAAGTTGTGCCTGGGTCTGGGATGGCGAGTATGGTACCAGTCGGAAATGAAACACGCATAGTATCGAAAATGACAAAGCACAATGCATCTGTACTGGCGCAAACTCCAGATCTGGCAACAGACAGCATAGAACATGCTCTGTATGTTCACATTGCCAGACTGGTGGCTGCAGCTTGTGCTAGCCATATTTTAATTTATTTTTCTTAATAAACAACAGGAAAAATATATATCAAAGTAGGTTGCTGATAATTATTGTTGGTGTTTACAGAAGAAACTGTATCTAAAGATACGAGCGCAGTTAATATATATTGAAAATAAATAAGACTTACAGATCCAGGCTTCAAAATACATGGCGTCTTTGCCAGACCAAGACCTAGCGTTGGTGTGTTTTGGGCCTAAACTGATTTTAGCAGTGATATTACTGTTTTAATACAAATATCAGCATGTACATGATGTACATGTTCATCACTAAAATTTAAATGATAATCATATGGTCATGGAATTGTGTTGTTTGGGTCATGGAAAGTCATGGAAAATCAACTTTAAAAAAGTACCAACCCTGGGTCTTGGTCCAGTGTTGAAATTTGGCAGTTCTTTTTGAGACTACTTGTGAATGTTTTTTCTTGTTACCAATAACCAGCTACCTTGTCGGTGTTCCTGAACATTTGCAGTGCAGTCTTTGTCATCAATACTGGGTTCAAATGATATCGAAAACCTATTTTTTGTATGGTACACAAGCTCAAGTTCCTTGTTGAACAAACAAAAAAGTTCCAGTCCACCGATTGTCCCAACTTTTACCCTTTTACGCCCGCCCCCACCCCAAGCCTAACAAAAGTTTTCCTGGGTTTTTTGTTTTTTAAAATATGTTTAAAATAACCAGAATATATACTTTTGTTTCTAGGTTTTGAGTGTCGTTTTTGTTGCATATTGTTTACATACAATAACCTTTCTA
Organism: Gigantopelta aegis; assembly: GCF_016097555.1. Classification (NCBI taxonomy): domain Eukaryota; kingdom Metazoa; phylum Mollusca; class Gastropoda; order Neomphalida; family Peltospiridae; genus Gigantopelta; species Gigantopelta aegis. The sequence goes on from NC_054706.1 coordinate 42,042,624, forward strand.
GGTCTATTAAACTTGAACAAGGAAAGACCATTCCCAAAACTTCAGCAAATTATGGAGCAGCTTTTATTAATCACTATAGAGTTTCATCCCCTGAATGGTTACCTCCAAACATGTCGGCTGACCGAATGTACAAATATAGCCTTTAAACGGTTATTTCAGTGTAACGTATTCAAAAACTAACAATTTCAAGTATATTACTTAACTCGTTTGTCAGAAGCAATACCAAATAATAGCATAATTACTCCCTAAGATGGAAAGTGCAGGTAAAACACATATTAAACATCAGTTTCAAAAAGTGTGTTCGTGATTGAAAGAGGGATGGGATTTAGCTCAGCTGGTGGAGTGCTCGCCTGAGGTGATTATGTCGCAGGATTGAAACACCTTGGTAGATCCATTTAACTGACTGGTGTTTTTGCTCGTTCTAACCAGTGAATTTCATTTGCTGTTTGAATGTTCTGACAGGTCTACTAAAACAGGGAGAAATGTCATTGGTGAGATGTTGGCTTAAGTATTCATGACAAAGAAAAAATAACCCATGTTTTCTACAGTTTGCACAACGCTTTATCACATTAAGTATTGATCATTTTACAGGAATGAGATGAGAATTGTGCTTGGAGACAATTGCCATAATTCTTCACACTAAACTAAGAAGAAATGCAGTTGGTACAGACATTCCACATGTTTTTTGTGTTACAGGAGCTACAAAAGAAATGTCAGCAGTGCATGGAGACTATTGTGACAGCCAAGGATCGACAAGCAGCAGAGGCAAACAAGAATGCTACAATCCTGTTGGAGGAGATTGACAAGGAAAGGCAGGTGGAGGAAAACCGGAAGGCTCAAGCTGCCAAGAAACGAGAACGCCGCAAGAGAAAACGAAAGGAGAAACTAGAGAAAGAAAAGGAAACAAGGTTAGTTGTAGAAAATACTGGTCGAGGCAGTTTGAGTTTAGTCCAGAAACCCATGAAACCCATGTAAATGTTAGATATATTGAAATATTTGAAAATAAATTTAATGAATGTTAAGGTAGAAAAAACTCATTAGAAATACATTAGAGCAAGTACTGTTGTAGAAGAATAAGACTAGGAACCCAAAACTGTTTGCAATGTAATAATGTATTTGTGCAGAGTGAATTTATCTTATTGCTGTTGTACAATCAACTATCTTTATAACAGCCATGTTGCTGTTATAAAATGTTTGCAGGTGTAACAGTTTGCTGGTGTAACAATCTCGTAATCTTCCATAGCTTGCATATTTAGTTCAACCAATTAGTAATATTATAATAGGTAATAAATTACTAACAAAGAAACAATAAGAACAAAATTAATTTGGCGGTTTGGTCAACCCGTGTGATCTTAATTAACCATGGAGGGGCGGGATGTAGCCCAGTGGTAAAGTGCTCACTTGATGTGAGGTCGGTTTCAGATTGATCTCATTCCAGCCAGTGCACCATGACTGTTACATCAAAGCAGACCTGTCAAGCTTTAGTCAAGAGAAAGCAGGAGGTGTGTGTTGAAAAAGCAGGAGATTTTTTAAATTCACACAATTTAACCCAAAATCGCAAGATTTAAAAAAAACATTATTACAATAAGTTATATGAATACTTTATAATGCCATATATACTTCTTAACCTTAGATCTTGGCATTAAAAACATTTTTTTTTTTTTTTTAAGTTTAAATATTATTATGATTTAATACATATTTAAAAAAAACCCATATTTTATCCAAAAATGTTAACATGAACAAGAAATAAAAAATTTATTTAGTACATTTTTGGTATTACACTTACAGCCTTACAGGTTGCGTTACATTATCATTTGTGGTTAGTGTACCTAAGTACCAAAGACAAATTTATATAAATCTTATAAATTAATATTCAGTTTTTACTATAATGAGGAACGGTGGCGTGGTACTTATTTAAAATCATTATAATGATGCAATAAACATTGTATTTTCATTAATCATAAGTAAAACCTCATTATGGACATCGTGTGAAATATACCGGAATTATACCCATTTCCGTGAGTAACTTTATGTCAATGTCACACAACATTTTTTAATTGTACAAAAATCATTTCTTGAAGTGTACCCTTATAACCAACATTTTACCGCACAAACATACAAAATTAACTGACACAAGTATGTTTATACAGCTAATTGGTCTTTTCGTTGTCTTGCTGTGACGTGATTTTAACATGCATCGTGTGTATCGCTGTCAACTCGGGAGTCTGGCAGTTCAGATGTGTCATAGTTGCATTATGTAATCCAGTGTGAAGACATTTTACAATTCAGAGGTGTTATTAGAACTAAATTGCATATTTTTTTTTTTTTTATATGGCAACACTGAATGTCAACGTTGAACAAGAATGCCTGTTGAATTAGCGGCAACACGCTTCGTAGCCATTACGATGACAACAAACATTATAATAACACGTCATTTTATAAACTCCATGTGCTTTTTTAACAATATAAATAGGCTATCCCACAATTCTCACTTCGGCAAAGGTTAAACAGTCGGGACAATTCGGCCTGTTACATTCTCGGAAACCGAAAGTAGTCGACATTTTCCAAATGAGAAAAAAAGGCAGAGTTACTTCCCTTCTATTATTTTGACAAAAGAGGATTGATTTTTTTTTATGCTTACAAAAATGTCATTTAACAGGAGAAACTGTCTCCCGCACTAGGAAAAGGAGATTTGATCAAATACCGGAAGATTCCCGCAGAATCCGGGAGGGTTGACAGGTCTGTCAAAGTCTGTGGGATGTGCACTTAAAAGATCTTTTGCTACTAATGGAAAAAATGTAGCGGGTTTCTTCTCTGAGACTATATGTCAAAGTACCCAAATGTTTGACATCCAATAGTCGATGATTTATAAATCAATGTGCTCTAGTGGTGTTGTTAAAGAGAACAAACTGCTTAACCATGGCGACCGACTCAGATTTTGTGAGAGTACATCTATATATGGGCAAAATCAAGCATAATGCCACAATTGAGAAATAAATTATTTGTGAATTCAGTAACTTGTGTGGTATGATCAGAAAGCTATATATGTCTAGTTTCCAAAACTGTTTACAGTATTTAGATACACCTAGCCATTCATAAGTTATGCCCATTTTAGCAAATCATATTTTAGACTTCAAAAAGAGTAACTTTTTGTCAAACATTTATAAGTTTTTTAGACAGTACTAGACAGTAAAAAATTATCTAGAAGACATTAAATAACTTAGCTTGTAAAACATTCTTTACTTTACATATTTAGCTAAATGTTTTTACTTTTAAATATTATAAGTAATTAGCAGTAATTAATTGAAATATACTTGTTGTGTCGCTCCGTTACTTGTCCATCCGTTACTGAGAAGTTGAAGAACCGCAATAAAGTACGTTCGTTAGAAAAGACTGTTGGTGCATTGTGCTTACAGAAGCAGTTGTTGTCACAGAGTTGACAGGATTTTAACTTTGGAGATTCATACTTCAATTGTTATGGTTGTAGGGGAGCTGGACATATGCGCCAAAATTGTAATCTTTCACCAGGATGTAGGGCAAGGCCAGACATTAGATGTCAGATTTGCCATCAAAATGGACACACAGCTAATAGTTGCAAATTACTACAACTGGTAAATCGGACTGATCGCTCGGAAAACGGACAAACCCTCAGGAAGAATTAAAAAGTCCAGCACAATTTTGGGGGGACATTGATTGTGATGCTTGCAATTTTGACAATATTCTAAAATGTCCACAATGTTTTTGTTTTATGCATTAACAGGGTTGAAAATTAACATGAAAACTATGGTCGTCAGCAGGGCCAGTTGAAGACAAATCTTACTGGCCCTTCTCAAATTCAACTAACCCTCCAATTATCACATTGACATTTAATTGCACAGACAAAATCAAAACTAGAATATTCTTTGTTGAATAATAACTATGTGCTCACCGTATATGGTCAGTTTTCTTCAAAAGGAAACCGATGAATTGGCATGTAACTTTATAATGAATACAGTTAAAATTCATGTAAAACTTGTTATTAAGTTTTAAACCAATATCATTTTTAATATAGGAGTGAAGAGAAAATGAAAGAACAGGCAAGGTATGCAGTTTGACTTGCATTGTCTGAAGAAAAAACTAATAATGCAATACAAATATAATAAAGATATAACTGCGCGTGCTTTATTATATAAACCTGGTTGGGGTGGCAATGCAAGAGGGATGAAATAAACTTGCGATGCAAGAAGGGGTACAATGTCCAGTAACAGAATTCCTTGGGGATTATGGCTGTCCTCCAATAGACGAAACTTGCACTTGTGTGCTTTTCATTTGGATATTGTAAATACTACAGTAGTAGGCTACTAATAAAATAAATATCAAAAGAAAAATAAATCTGTTAAAAAAAACCTCCAATAAAACAAAAACAAAAAAAACAAACCGAAAAACCCAAAACAAACAAAATGCACGATGTACTGAGTTATCATATTACAAAGCATAACACATACTTATTGTTTAGTGCAGTAATATTTGGACAGTTGTGTTATCATGTAAGTCTTGGTGTCACTTTAGATCTGATATGTTCTTATTTAATGCAAATCACTTAAAACTTTTTAAAAATACCGACAACAGTTAACCCTTTCACCGATTGCTCCCTGCTAACAAGCTGACCCTTGACGATGGCTTCCTTGACCTAATTAGCAAATTTCCATTGTCTTTACTAAATTAGCTGTCTTAGATTAAGTTTTATAGTTAGAAGCACAAATTTTTGGATTTAGTGAGATAAAAGGACAAGACTGTTTGTGATATTTAAAAAAAAAAAAATTGTTTATTACCTGTCAAATAAATTGCAATTACAGGTGAAAATAAGAAATAACACAAAAGCTGTTTGTTTTCAACTAAATTAAAGTCACATTTTTAATACAAGTGAAGAATACATGTATAAATATATTTGATATTGTTATTATTCAGTGTATACCTTAAAAAATTAATAATACCTGTATACAATTGAAATCCACACAGTTTTGTCCAATGTCATATTATCGAATACACAATCCAAATGTCACAGAATTGTGTGTTGCACACATACACACATGAAGTATAATAAGTACAATAAGAATTCCTCAGTCAAAGAAACACGAAGGTAAACAAGTAAACAGTAAATGTAAATATAAATATAAAAAGGTGAACTGTACAGGTAAGTGAATTGACTATCTCCAGTATTCCACTTTGGTATGGAAATCTCGGAAACATGTTGAACCTTTCTTTACACACAAGTAAGTGGTACAACCACTGCATTTAAAAATTGTCTCGGTCAATTTACAAGGATTGTCTTTTCTTGATAATCCTCCATTTGCATTGGAATAAACACACAACACAGGTGTGGTTTGTACTGTCCACATCCTCGGTTGTCGGAAAATGAGACCCAACATCCAGAAGACGATCAGGAATCTCAACATCTACACTTGGTCGTTTCCTTTTTTTCCGGATAGCTCTGTTGTCACCAACCAAAGAATGAACAAGTTCATCGATGAACTGTTGAAAATCATGTGCTCGTCACCTGCCAGGTTTGTGATCGAACACGTGGTCCTCAATAACGTATGCATTGAAAATACACCACAACAGTCCCTTTAGTACAAGACGCATGTACCATCTGTACTGCTTGGCAGATTTGCTGTAGTGACACATCTGATCATTCCTGTCAACACCACCCATGTTACTGTTGTAGTCCTTTATCAGTTGTGGACATTGCACATCCTCCAAAACTCCCTGTTTGTTTCGACGCGAAACAACATCTGTATCCGGCTGGTGAACTGTTGAAAGCAGGTGGACCAACCGATTATCCTTCCACACCAACGCCAACATACCATCAGACATCATCCACTTGCACTCGCCCCTACGTAGATCTCAATCTTTGACGTCAGCAAGCTGCTTGGGGTAACCTTTCCTGTTTTTACGAACAGTTCCAACAATTCCAATGCCACGACTTTTCAAATTATACGCAAGGATAGGGCTGGTATAAAAATTGTCTGTGTACAAAATGTGTCCCATGTTTTCAATTCCTTTAGTTAAATTCAGAACAACAGCTGTTGTTAGCCCAATATTTTCCCCTTCAAACACACTGTTCTTAGCAACATAGATTTCAAATCTGTAGCAGTACGCTGTCGCAGAATCACACAAGAGAAATGCGTTTATTCCCCATTTCGTTGGTTTGATTTTATGTACTGCTTCAATCCCAATCTGCCCTTGAAAGGGATCATGCATTCATCAATGGAAATGTTCTTAGGTGGATAATACTCTTCCTCAAACTTAGTTTGGATGTAAGAAAGGAAAGGTCTCACTTTATAAAGTCTGTCATTTTTGTCAGCATCAGTTTCATCACAAAAATGTAAATATCTACTCAGTTGAATATACCTGCGGTACGTGATCACTTTTGCAAATCCTGGGGTATGAAATATCCACTTGTCTGGTTTTTCACAAAAGTATCTTTCAATTCTGGGGCAGTCAACACACATCAGCATGGCTAGTCTAATTCCAAAATAACTTTTTATTTCCAACAAAGACTGCCGAATCCATTCTGCTTTGTTGTTACTGGGATCGGTGGCAATTTTGTAACACGCGTTTTTGTCGGTCCAATAACAAATGTTTTCAAACAATTCATCTGTAAAAAACAACTGAAAGTACTCAAGTGCTGAACAACTTCTGTCAAAAATCCGCATTGGACCTGGTCGTCCCGAATAAACAGCTGAAGAAATGTCGTCCGATTGTTCATTAGAAAAACTGAAAGCAGGATCCTTGTCAAAGTTTGGTAAAAAAACCCCATCAAAATTAATCTCATCGTCGTCATCTTCAAACATGGCCAAAATCCATTGTCGTCCGATCTCTTGTTCGTCTCGAAATAACATAAAATCGTCATTATTTTCTTCATCAGATGAATCACTTTCTGATCCACTATTCTCGGAATCAGACATCATTGAAAAAATGTAACGTTCGATGAAAAAAATTCGCTAAAAATCAAAAAGTGAGTCGATTTGTAAAAAAAATTCTCTCTCTACACAGCCATGCTTGTTACGAACGGAAGTGGTATAAAACGGAAGTGATTGTGGGTAATCATATTACCAAAATGGAGGAAAATTCAAAGTAGGTTCCAAATCCCGGTACAGCGGGATTCGTCGTCAGTAAAAACGATCGCGGATCCCGGTACAGCGGGATTCATCGCTGTAAGGGTTAAAGGGACACACCCTAGTTACGGCTAGTTGTTAACCATTACGGCTTTGTTTTTCGCTATTAAACCCATTTTTTCACAAATAAAATTGCACTTTACTTACCGTTTATTATTTAGAATATACATTTCCATTCACCTGAAGTGTTTTTTCGTAATCCTGGTTTTTGTAATACCACAAAATGCATTTTTCGTATTTCATAAAATGGCACGGGCCTCTGAGAAAAAAACGTTGAGCAGACAAGGTTTAATCTATTTTTAGAGGGGATATTTCCATTTCAATGTCACAGATGTTGGTATACCACATGACTGTTATCATTTTGGTTCGGTTTGTTTTCTCGTGCACGGTTCGTGCATTCAACATCCGATTTGTTGTTGTTCATTTGTGAGATTTTTCTTCACAGTTCGTGAACATTTTCAGTAACAATAAAGTTCAGACAAGTAAGTGTCTCAATACAAAACGTTACAAACCTTTAAAACCAATAATTTTGCTAAGTCTTACGATATCTGGAGAGGGATACAACCAGGACAGAACAGTTGGAACATGTCCAGGTGAGGTGAAACGAACGCACCCCAAGTCTGTGAAATGTGCCAGTAGGCATTGTTGTGCTTCGAGCGACATCTACCGGTGACATCAGAATACTGACTTTCAAAATTATTTCAAGCAATTGGGACATGGGGATTCCCATGGTATTTATCGATATAAAACCTGCTTTTTCACTCCATTTGATAAAAACATGATCTAAGTGTGTTACAGGTTTGTAGATTAACCAAATTATAATTTATTTTCGCTGGATGGAACTAGGGTGTGCGGCTTTAACTGACCTGTGGAATAAGCCCTGTAGTAATGGAAAATTTCATTGTTATTTGTATACATGCGCATCCGCTCACGTTAGTGTACGTTAAAACTACAAGATGGATTTTGATTTTGTCCCAGAATGTTGTAAGCTAATTAAATATGATTCCTCTTTGGCAATAACATTGAATAACAATTGTCAAATAGTAGCTATACTAGAAAATGATGGCGTATCCAGTCCATTCTAATAAGCCGACGACTTTCAGATTAAAAAAAAAAATACATGCAATGTCTTCAATACATTTTGAGCTCTATTTTTAGACAGACTCTGCCCAAAACCACAGAAGCTGAGTCTGGCGCTGTCAAAATTATGAAAATATAGAGCATGTTCTATTTTTTCTGCTTTTGTAGTTCGCACCACCACAGACGTGGTGTGTTTTGTTACATTCGATTCATTAACAGTGGCTTTCTTTTTTTAACTGGTACCATACTTGCTAGACCTTAAAATCGAAGGTTGCCCAACGGACTACCTTTGTAAAATTCTTAGTCACCCTTAGTTAATAAAGGTCGCCATGGGTGACCAGGTGACTGCTAATTTTCAACCCTGCATTAATGTGTGTGTTCTAATTATGATAGTGCTGATGTTTCTCATTTGGAGGACAGTTACACAGAATATGATTATGAGACTACACCTGTCAGTCATAGGTTTATTTACATGCCAGTATCAATTGGATCAGTTGAAGTAGCAGCTTTATTAAATTCTGGTAGTGCAATTAATTTGGTCTCAGAACACTTTTACAGATTATTACCCAGTGACTGTTGTAGATATATACCAGATACTTCATGTAAAATTACAATTGCAAATAATGTTGAGGTCCCTGTTATTGGATCGGCTCAGCTTAAATTATAAACTACAAATGGGAAACATGGTATAACTGTTTATGTGATGAGGGATACAAGTCATCCTTTAATCTTGGGTATATTGCCGTTTTAGCTAAGAAAGGAATCTCATTAGATTTTCAGGATTGTAAGTTTTGAGTTCAGCAGTCAGGGGTCCAAATTCGTAAGAAGGTTACCATACCAGCCAACACAGAAATGGTGATATGGGTTAACGTTAGTTCTAAACTGTACCCAGTATTACGGGGTATCTGTATGCCAAAATAACATAAGGCAAGTAACTTTGCCTTTTTTTTCTCATTCAGAAAATGTCAACTACTTTCGGTTTCCGAGTATGTAACAGGCTGAATTGTCCCGACTGTTTAACCTTTGCCGAAGTGAGAATTGTGGGATATTTATATTGTTAACAAAGCACATGGAGTTTATAAAATGACGTGTTATTATGTTTGTTGTCATCGTAATGGCTACGAAGCTTGTTGCCGCTGATTCAACAGGTTGTGTATTGACATTCAGTGTTGCATATATAAAACTATCCAATTTAGTTCAAATAATGCCTCTGAATTGTAAAATGTCTTCCCACTAGATTACATCTGGCTTGGTGCTTATAAAACTTTTAGAGTCTAGTCTGAGACAGTAACATCATGGCAACGCCCTACAAATTAAATGCGTGTGACTCATTTGAGATTGAGTCTGAACTCTTAATAGTTTAATAAGCATGGGTCCTGAAGTGCCAGACTCTGGCCCAGAGTTGTCAGCGATACTATGCATGTTAAAATCACATGTTACAGCAAGACAACAAAAAGCCCAATTTGCTATATAAAGATACTTGTGTCAGTTAATTTTGTATGTTTGTGCAGTAAAATGTTGGTAACAAGGGTCCACTTCAAGAGATTATTTTTGTACAATTAATAAATGTTGTGTTTGACATAAAGTTACTCACGGAAATGGGTATAATTCCGGTATATTTCAAACAATGTCCATAATGAGGTTTTACTTATGATTAATGGAAATACAATGTTTATTGCATCATTATAATGATTTTAAATAAGTACCACACCAATGTTCCTCATTATAGTAAAAACAATATTAATTTATAAGATTTATATAAATTTGTCTTTGGTACTTACATACACAAAACACAAATGATGATATAACGTAACCTGTAAGGCTGTAAGTGTAATACCGTAAATGTAATAATTAATTTTTTAATTGTTTGTTAGTGTTCTTATTTTTGGATATGTTATAGAGTTTTTTGTTTTTTAAATATGTATTAAATCATAATAATATTTAAACTTTAAAAAAAAATAATGATATATACTTAACCAAAAAAGTTTAACAAGTTTTTGTAAATGACTGTTGCTTCCAAATAAATTAAAATAAAGTGATAAAACTTGGTAATATGTTAGTTGCATATGCCCTGTCGCTTTGGGTAATGAAAAGAACACCATTTGTCATATCGCACGCCGCTATGTGTACTGCATGTGCAAACACGGTGCGCTCGTGCTGTCGCAGAAGCGCGTGCAATACGGATGTATTTTGATGCACTGCACCAACATATCCAAAAACAAAAGGAAGAATTTATCCTGTTATAATGGGTCGCCGTCCAGGCTTAACGGAAAATGAACGTCATGAAGCAATGGGACAGCTTAACGCCGGCCAACGCGTACACGACGTCACTCAGTACTTTCGTGTTCATGACAGTACCATATCACGACTCTGACAATGCGTACACCAAACTGGGCAAGTGCGAGATCGACCACGTTCTGGTAGACCACGATTAACTACTCCAAGGGAAGATAAGTATTTAGTGACGTCATCTCAACGTCACAGGTTCGAAAGGCTCCTCGTTTAGCCTGTACTTTGCATCAAACCACAGGCACTAGAATTCATGCTCAAATTGTCCGTAACCGTCTCCATGCTGCTGGATTACAAGCACGTCGCCCTGTTGTTGCTGTTCCCCTGACAGTGCGCCACATTCAGGAACGTCTGAGATGGGCCAGAATACACCAACACTGGCGACGCAGACAATGGGATCAGACATTATTCACAGACGAATCCAGGTTTTGTGTTCAGTTTGCGGATGGTAGGCGTCGTGTATGGAGGCGAAGGGGAGAACGATATGATGCAGACAATGTTATTCAGCACGACCGATATGGCGGTGGCAGCGTCATGGTCTGGGCCGGCATTCATGGTGGAGGTAAAACAGATCTCGTTTTCATTCACAGAAACATGACTGCTCAATGTTACTGCGACGAGATCATTTCAGTAGTGGTCATTCCATTCCTGTAGCAGCATCCTGGTTTTCTGTTTCAACATGACAACGCTAGACCACATACCGCTAGGCTAACCACTAATCTTCTTGAGTGGAACCACATCCAAGTGTTGAACTGGCCACCAGAGTCCCCTGACTTTGTCCCCAATTGAGCATGCATGGGACCTACTGGGCCGTAGGGTACGCGAAAACCATCCTCATATCCTTAATGTCCATGACCTACAAATTGGTCTGAACCGGGAATGGAACGCAATTACTGTTCCTGAGATTAATGGTCTCATTAGAAGCATGAGACGACGATGTACTGCTGTCATCAATGCCGCTGGTGCACACACACATTATTGAGCCTCTCTCAACATTTTGGTAGATGTACCCGTCCGTTTCATCAGTTGACAAGTATATATGACATTATGTAGTGTTCATATAACTTATTGTAATAATCTTTTTTTAAATCTTGCGATTTTGGGTTAAATTGTGTGAATTAAAAAAAATCTGCTGCTTTCTTCAACACACCTCCTGCTTTCTCTTGACTAAAGGTTGACAGGTCTGTATGTAATCCCACTGGTGAGCCGATTACTCTCCTAGACGTATGATGTTGGCCAAGTTTAATAAGCAAGGGGAAAATGATGTTGTTCATGCTTATCCTGTAAACTAAACCGATGTGTGTGCTCATGTTCAGGTGAATACAGGTACTAAAGTGCAAGAATTGGGTGTAGGCCTATAGATCTGTAAGTGAAAGTTTCAACGGAAACCAAAAAGATATTGAAATATTTTGTGACGATTTTGACTTTCTGGAGATGCATGTAATTTATCTCCTGAACAAACTCTTCATATGAAACAATGCCAATAAACAATTATTTGTGACCATGGAGAATCCTAATTTAGGTCATACTAATTTGGTAGAACATCATATTCACTTAAAGCTGGATGCACAGTCAAAGCATCAACGTCCGTACTGTCTTCCCCCTCATAAGTGTGAAGTGTTAAGACATCAGCTGGAAGAACTTATGAGACAGGGTATTATTTATTGTTTCCTGTTAGCGAGAAAGAAGACATTCCAATAAGTAGTCCTATTGTTCTTGTGGAAAAACGTAAAGAAAAATCTTCAGCCAGACACCCAAGGAATTCAATTTGGCATCATATCGATTTTGTTCTGATATCCAGTTTTTAAAATTTAAAATTTGTAAATTCAGGAGTCTAAATACAACATTCTGGATTTGCAAGAATTAACAGATTCTTTCAATGAAACATGTCCAGATTACATTTCCTCTCTCGACACGAGCTCAGGATTCTTCCAAATGTCCATTTCTGACGATTCATCGAAATATACTGCCTTCAATACTTGTTCTGGGATATATACATTTTTTAGGTTGCCGATGGGTTTGAAGACATCGCCAAATTCATTTCAATTGTTGATGGATAAAGTGTTGACAGGTTTGCAGTTTCGATCAGTATTGTGTTATATTGACGACGTTGTGATATTTTCTGAAACATTTGAACTACACCTGATACTTTCAGACAGTGTTTGATCGGTTTAAAAGTGCAAATTTGAAGTTGGGTCCCAAAAAGTGTTCTTTTGCTCAACAAAAATGTATTTGTCTAGGTCACGAGATGGTATTCAACCGCCTACTGATAGAGTTTAAGCTGTGAGAACATATCCAGTACTTCAAAATATTGGTGAATTGAGGTGCTTTATGGGATTAATGAATTGGTTCAAGAAATTCATTCCTAATTTTAGTTCAGTTGCATCTGTGTTGAATGCATTGTTAAGAAACAAAACACCTTTTATATGGAATATGGAACATGATAACGCTTTTGAAACTCGAAAAAGACAAAATTTGTCTGAATGTGAAGTTCTGTCTTTTCCAAGGTATAACTTGCCATTCACTCTAGCAGTTGACACTTCCAGCCGTGGAATTGGTTATGTGTTGTATCAAGTGTATCCTGAATGTGAATTCCCAGTTGGAACTAAAGAACGGTTACATACCAGAATTATACAGTTTGGTTCCAAATCGTTAGCGAGCTATCAGCAGTCTTATGGACCTACGAAACTGGAACTGCTTGGTGTTGTTAATAGTATTTTGGATTGTGCAGGATATCTTTGTGGAACACATTTTACTGTAGAATGTGATCATCAAGCTTTACATCCTTTATTTCAGAAGAAAATGAAAGGTGCAGTCTATGAAAGGTGGATGGCAATCCTACAGCAATTTGATTTTGTAGTTATATATAAAGCATGTACGGAAATGAGTGTGCCCAATGCTCTTGCTCGTTGCCAGCCCACATATGTATTAGAAGATAGTCCGGATGAAGATGATCCAGTGGCGTAGCGTGGGTTGCTAGCGCCCTGTGCAAGGCAAGTCTTGCGCCCCCTAACCAGTGGACCGTTAGCACTTTCAGAGTCCCTTCCACCAGTCCAGAATGTTGCACCCTGGGCAACCGCCCTAATGGTGCCCCACCCCCACGCTACGCCACTGAGATGATCCATACTTTCCCTATGTTTTAGAGAAACCTTGCCAAATAGTAGCAAAGGAGGGTGAAGTTTTGTTTTCATCGAAAGCTATCCCTGTCACTGACCTTGAAGAAAATTAATGTTATATTGATTGTCAGCAAGACTTTAATGCTGGCACTTCTCTGAGAGAAAACCAACCTGAGTAATGTGAAGACACTGACAAAGAGCCAGGGAAAATGTCTAAGCATGTTAAAAAGACTAAGGGTAAAAGGCAGGATAACTCAGCAAGGCCTGTAAGTTCTAGCATGGATGAAGATTCACAATTGCCCCATAAGACTGTCGGATAATGGTACTTCTACAGTTTCATCAGAACACTTATCTTGTGGTGGAAATGTTGCTGTCGATTTGGATTTGGTACATACAAGTGTCAAGGAATACTTACCTTAGTGTAGAGGACACAATTGCTCACCAACTGCAGAGTATTGATTTATTTTAAAATGGTGATTTTGATATGAATACAATGCGTGAACTCCAAAGGAAAGACTATATTTTGAGCAAATATATCCAATATTTACAAAATAAGTGGCTTCCTGATTCACAAAATTTATTGTTGTTTGGGACTCCTTTTCCATAGTTTTGTGCCAAAGCAAAAACAGAACAAAGTGTTTATCCCGATATCAATTGGCTATTTTTAATCAAAAAACTTTTGCAATTATATCATGATTCACCAATGGGAGGTTATGCCGGCATTAGAGACACTTTGGACAGAATTAGAGATTGTATTTTTTTTAACATTCATTCCAAAAAGTGAGTTACTACATAAAGTCTTGTGAACTATGCCAGAAGCGCAAAGTTATTAAGTTACATACCAAATCAAACATTGTGGCATATCCGACCCCATCCACTCCTTTTCAAGTGTGGGAAATTGATTTGTATGGTAATCTAGTAATCTTAGAAATACTTACATATTTACAGCTGTTGACATGTTTAGTAAATATTTATATGTTAAACCTTTGGCAAATAAAGATGCCCTGACTGTGCCAGTTGCTTTGTTTGAATTGTTTACAATGTTTGGAGTTTGTCAAACTCTTGTCAGTGATCAGGGTTCCGAATTTGTAGCAAAAATCACTCGAGAATTGTGCAGATTGTGACATGTGGCACAGCAATTCACACCTAGTTATGTTCATCACTGTTTGGGTGCTGTTGAGAGATCCCATAGAACATTAGCGGAAAGACTGACGCCTTATATTGATGACAATAAGCGAAATTGGGATGCTGTGGTTGGCGCTGTAGTTTTCTCGATGAACTCTTCATTGAACTCGAGTACTGGTTATTCACCTTTTGAGATTGTTTATGGTTGTAGACCACAGTTTCCTCTCGTAGATGTAAATTCAAGTGTGAAGTTTGAAACCTTGCCAAATAATGTACATGGATATATCAAAAGTCATTATTGAAATCTAGACTGTATCAGGAAACGTGCTGGAAAATGTGACAAAAGCAAAACAAGTAATGGTAGACCGAGCCAATGAGTCTGTAAACCCTCTATGTATAAATGTTGGTCAAATGTGATGTTCAAACTGAAACCAATACTATTGAGCAGTGTATTGTAGGCAATAGAGTAGTACTGAAACCAATACTATTGAGCAGTGTATTGTAGGCAGTAGAGTAGTACTGAAACCAATACTATTGAGCAGTGTATTGTAAGCAATAGAGTAGTACTGAAACCGATACTATTGAATACTGTTGAGCAGTGTATTGTAGGCAATAGAGTAGTACTGAAACCAGAAGTGAGTCATTATAAAAGAGTAAGTAAGAAACCAGCACGATACTGTGACACAGACTGTGGACCCTGATATTCTGTTTAGTTCATGCGACTCTGAAAATAGTGGATATCACAAGATCAGAAAAGTGCTTAGTCAAAAGCATAACCCAACTGGTGTGATGTATTTAGTACAGGTAGTTGGTGAGCCTGCTCAGAATGCAATATGGGTGAAAAGGAGTTCATTGAATCAAAAAACAAAGAATGCTTTGTTGAATAAGTCTCCCCGTTTTAAAGTAGCATGGTACCCAAATATTTTCTTTTAATGAATACCTTTGTAATGAGAGTTCACTGTACTTCATAACTTTAATAATAAAGATAATTTTTAATTTATGATACTTGCAGCAGTAAGAATTCTTCCCCAGAGCCAGAAAGTGCTGAAGTTGTTGAATACAATGAAGTCGAGGAACTTATTCGAGAGGAATTACCACCACCTCCTCCAATCATTGAAATAAGTAAGTCAGTTATGTTGAAATATACCATCCCATCAGTTTTTCTGTTATATATAATTCACTAAAATAAATAGTATTATTTCCCTCAAAATATTTAATACAGCCAAAATTATAATTAACCCTTTCACCAATTGCTCCCTAATTAGCACAATTTGATTGTCTTTACTAATTTGGCTGTCATAGATTACAGTTTATACTTAGATGCATAAACTTTTGGATTTAGTAAGATGAAAGGATAAGAGAGTTATTGATATAAAAACAAAAACAAAAATGTTTGTTATTCTATGTCAAATAAATTGTGTTTACAGGTTTAAAAAAAAAAAGTCACACAAAATTTGTTTGTTTTTAACTAAATTTAAGTCAAATTTCAGTATAGCCAGTCAGACACCAAAGTAGCTTTTTATTTCTAGCAAAGATGGCCGAATCCATTCAGTTTTATTCTTTCCTGGATCGGTAGCTATTTTGTCAGTCCAGTCACATATTTGTTCAAAAAGTTCATCAGTAAAAAAACAACTGAAAGTACTGAAGTGCCCAACAGCTTTCGTCGAAAATCCGCATTGAACCTGGTCATCCCGAATAACATTTGATATATCATCCGATTGATCATTACGAAAATCAAAATGCAGATCCTTCTCAAAGTCCGGTAAAAAAAACCCCATGAAAATTAATTTTGTCATCATCGTCTTCCAACATGGTCAAAATATCTTTTTGCCCCACATCTTGTTCATCACGAAATAAAACAAAATCCTCATTAATTTCCTCATCCGATAATTCGCTGTGAGACATCATTGACAATTTTTTAACCCTTTGTAAAAATAATTCTTTAAAAATAGAAAAATACACCAATTTAAAAATGTTTTCTCTCAGTACGCAGCCGTGCTTATTTTGAACAGAAGTAGTATAAAACTGAAGTGATTGTTAGTAAAGTTATTACTAATTTGGAGTGAAATTCAGAGTAGATTCCGAATCCCGGTGTAGCAAGATTCGTTGTCAGTTTTGACGATCTCTGATCCCAGTACAGCAGAATTCGTCGCTGTAAGGGTTAACGTTAATAAAATATGCATTCATTTGACCTTGTAACATACTGAACTTTAGTAGTTTAAAGTAACAAGTAACTGTGAATTTATACATATATAGGTAGCACTAAATCAAATATCTTCCAGCTGGGTCAAAGTTCGAGGTGCACTGAACTTTTGATAGAGAAGTGAACACCACAAATCCTGTGCTTGGTGATAAATGTGAGTGTGTTGATTGTAAAAAAACCCAACATATTTCATCTGGGCAAAAAATGTATGTAATTTTATTTTATCTAGTACCAGTGTCAAGTAGCCTTGTACTTGAAACATGTATGGGGGGTACCTGTAAAAAAAAGTACTCAAATTTTGTGTGGAACTAGGGTAGTCATAGGTGCTACTAGTTATCTCAGAAATGAGCAGCTTGACCCCCAAATTTTTCCGATTCACTTAAGGATGAGGGGTGGTGGTATTTATATATGTCGATTGATATGCTGCAGGTAGGAGTTTTAGCCACATATGTTACTATTGTTGTCTATGGGATTTGATTTGGTAGTATACACCCTATAGGATTCGTCACAAGTGTTTTTTAATATGGAAAATATCAACTGAGTCTAAGTTAATCGCTATTAAAAAACGAGTAGCAAATTCTGTTTATCCTATGACACTTCTAAAATAATATTTTAATTTGATATTTAGTAAATCAAAATTCTGAAGTCACCTCGCCAGTAATATGATGTCATTGCAATTAGCACAAATGTAGTTTGACGTCATGCACTTCAACTAAATCTCATCATTACGTTCAGGTGTACATATCCTGTTGGCTGTAAACAAATGACCTATTGACAGCAAAATCATGGTAATTATCAAATGGGTTTATGACATAATATTATGGTTAAGTTATAGGATAAATGTAATTACTATTCACACGTGCACTGGAGTTACGCACTTCACAGTCGTCCTCCATCTTGGGATGTATTCCTTCATGCATTTTATTGTAATTAAAAAGTAATGTTTGAACTTGAACGATATAATATCATTTTATCAGTTGAATTAATTGCAGGCCTATATTTAATATTGTGTGGTTTTGGTTTGGTTGTCGTCCCCCACCCCTCTCACCTATTATACCACAGACAACTACTCTCGACTATAAGTAATGTATTGTACTTATTGTAATTAACCAAATAAAATTTTACCAGAGTATGTCATAAAGTGAGCTAGTCGTATTTAATTATTTTGCCATGACAAATTAATACTTGGTTTTCACACGCCTTGGCATTTTGGTTGTGAGGTGTGTGATTTTTCACTCGCAGGTCTGAAATATGTTTTTTTCCTTCTAAAAATGTAAGCTTTCTTAGGTTAAAATACACCAAAGTAAAAACTAGGTTTCATCAGTTTTCAAATTTGAATTTGCATTCAATTTTATCAATCAGGAGAAAGGTTTCATATAGTGAAATATCCAACCTATTTAAACTTGTAAAGCTGACTACATATTTTACAGAAACTGATATAATTCCAACCAATCAAGAACCAAAACCTCCACGAAACAAACCAAACAAGAATGTGTCCTCGGCAGTCAGTTCCAATAGTCTGGAATCTAAGAAGAACAGGAAGAACCGCAGTCGTGATCAGGACAGGGACACACCACCCTCTGATATAGGTTCTCCCCGCGTGCCAGTCATTGTTTGCAATGTGACAACTGTCGTAACACCAGTAATCACTACCAGCACTGTCACAGTTGTGGTCAGTCCCACGTTCCACGGGCACAGCAATCACCATCGAGAACGAAACAGAGAGCGCAATGAGAATCGGAAAAAGAAGAATGATTTCTTACTAAAACCAGTCAGCACAACAGGTACCATTACCCCCTTTTAAAAAAAATGTCCATGTCATGTTTCATATACATGTTAGTTACGCATCCTGGAAACCCAGAAAGTGCCTGAAATGTTCAGCAATGTCCTTGTATGTTCATACATAGAGGCTGTTACATGGGTTTTTTATACATTTTTTTTTTATGTTAACAAGTTGTGTAAAATTCATGTTTTCACAAATTGTGAAGCAATGAGTAAAAATATGGGTTTTTTTACACATGTGTTGACATAAAAATCGTATTTAAAAAAAAACCCAAAATTAATTGGTCTATTTATTATATGCATCTTTCCGAATTTTTTACAACCCCCCCTCCCCCACTTTTGAAAAAAGAAGCAATAATAACAACAAAACTCAAGATTGAAAAAGATGTAATGCCATGATGTATTTATGTACTTTTTAAAAGAAAGTTGAATCAAATTTAGCCTTTAGAGTAAACTAAAACATGAGTCTTATGTGTTGGAAAGATGCATACCCAGACCAACACATGCTGACACATTAACAAATGAAAAAAGCGTCATATCAGTGTTAACAAAAAAGTGTGATTATTCCTGCTAACTGGGGGCAGCCATTTTCTTTTCTTTTCGATGCGTCCGCTACTCTAGCTTGGGACGAAGTGTCGTCAGCTCCTGATCAATTCCTTTATGCACAGTGTAAACAAAAGCAGTAATTTACGACAAGATGCTTCTCTTTGATCAACCTGACATAAATGATGTGATAATATAATAAACTATTTAACTAAATATATTTCAAGTTGCATTAACGGAACGAAATGGGGTTATAGTATTTTCTCTGTTAAATAATCCAGAGGAAAAATGTACACTATTAGGCCTATTGGTATGCTACGTTGAAACAAAAACGACAACCCATGATATCCAAGTGATCATTTTCTTTTCTTTTGGGTCTATGTAATTGGTCAGTTCTGTGATTTTAGATGGGAAAGTCTATTTAATCAATAGTTTTACAGAACTGTTTACAGTAATAAACCATGTCCATTACCATGTTAGGGGCGACAGGTAATACCGGTATGTATTTTTATGTCTAGACGGTGTCAATTAATTGGCCCATCTGGTTACCAGTCAATGCCAATTAGGAACCACAGGTAGAGGTAACTACTGGAATAGACCAATTAACTAAGAAAATACTGTGTTAAATTTCATTACATAGGTTAATGCATGGACCAAATATGGTATAATTGTTTTGACTTGTTGTGTAGCCACTTTGACAGTGGTGGTTTATTTTGTATTGAAAAATACTATATACTTATTGCTGACTTATTGGGATGTATATTATTACAGAACATTGCAATGCATGACTATTTTATCATCCCACAAAAACCAGGTAGATTTGTTTCTCTAGGTCTAAAACTCATTCCTGACATCACGCGTTAAGTATTACGTAACCACCAGCTCGCCCGAGGGTGTATTCACTGGAATGAAACAAAATGGCTGTGCCCGTTATATATAATAGCTGTCACATTTAAGCGTTTTATTAATTTAATATAATAATATACTTGTTGATATTAAGCAATACTGTGCATTATATATCGTTGAATATGTATACCAGTCCAAAAGCCTTGCTTAAGCATTCCTTTAATGACGGTTAAATTAATAATTATTTAACCTTCTGACTACTGGATTAATTTTTTTACAAAAACCATGTTGAGGGGGTACAAATTTATAACTTTTGCTCACATATTTTCACATAATTTTTTTATAAATAATTAAAATAAGGTTCATGTGAATCGGTAAGTATTATTTTTGTGGGTTTTTCTAAGTTTTCTGATAAATGTTATATTGGTTAATTTTGATTAAAATAAAGGCAAACAATTAATAAAGTAGCATTTACTTTCGCTCATTTGTTGTAGCCAGATGTCCAGTAATTGTGGCCATTATTCCCAATAACTGTCTTCCTCACCAGAATTTGTTTTGGAAACTGCGATTCATATCCCAATATTTCTTGTCAGTCAAATAGTCGAATTTACTGTCAAATTAGCTGTCATCATCAGCTATCGTTTCTTGAAAATGACCGCAACATTCTGCCATTGTTGTCAAGCAATAATATTTGCCGAAAACTACTTTTTCAATTTCCATGTACTGTAAAACAAGAAATGTTAGCAAGCATGAAACTTTAACATTAACAAGACACTAAATTTAAAGAGGCATACAACAGACCGTGCCAGAAAACATTTGTGTGACTGAATTGTCGGTGATTAACTGAACACCAACAATGGTTACATGACACTGATTAAATCAAAATGGATAGCAAACAGCAATAGAAGTTGTTTCTGTACTTAATTGTATTACATTTGCATATGTGGCACACATGTATGATACGTTTTAAAAATTTTAAAAAGTGACATTAACAGTTCAGATTTTGTAGTGAATACTTTGCAGATCAAAAGTTTAAAGCAAATTGTTTTGGTAAATCAATGTGGGTTTTTTTGTGTTTATAAGTAATTCCATGTAAAAGCTATGACTGAAGATAATATTTGTGAAGAAAAAGAATTTTTACTTTTTTCTTCAAGGGTGTGTGATTTAGCTCAGTCGGTTGAGCACTCGTCCGAAGTACTTGCATCGTAGGATCGAACCACCTCTGTGGATCCGTTCAATTGATTGGGCTTTTTCTCATTCCAACCAGTGCACCACAACTGGTCAAAGGCTGTGGAATGTGCTTTCCTGTCTGTGGGAAAGTGCATAGAAAATATCCCTTGCTGCCTTAGGAACAGTGTAGCGGGGATCCTCTGATGACTACGAGTTAGAATTACCTATTAAAAATGTATAATAGGCTAAAGATTTATCTCCTCTGCATAGATGTTTCATTTTTGTTTTTTTTAGCCATTGGAGATCTTGATGAATTTGGGACTATTCCCGATAATATGAAGATGTCTGAAAAGGAAATTCAGAAGCTTACAAAGAGTGTGGAGAAAAAGAAAATGAATAACGTGTAAGTATTGCTGACACGACTGCAGAAAAATACAGGTTACTTGTATTAGTAACGTACAGAATTTATTCTAATCATTTAAGCTTGTTATTAAAAATAATTAATCACACTATTATGTCTTTAAAAAACATCATATTAATAAATAAAGACTTTAACGATAAAGCATTATTATATTTTCAAAGTGACAAAAAAGCATCCGAAAAACGATCTTCAAAAATATAGTATGGCTTATCTGCCCTAAAAACAGAGCTATGACATCACCAAGGTAAAACATTAAGTCACATGGTTTGGCTCATGCCTGCATTGAAGCATGCATGGGAGTAAGAAAAGAAGAAAGATTGAAAGATGTACTGATTTGAACAATCGGACTTGAAAACATATATATATGATAATAAAAAACCCAGATCGATTACTAGTACCGTATACAAACTGTAGTAAAATGCTAAATAGAACAAAGATTGTGTTTAATTAATTTCCAGATACATATGTAGGTTTGTGATACTATGTATTCTGGAATTCAATGGCTAATCAAAATGATACATATATTTTCACCTGTAAGTCATCAAAGTATTATTTTATAACATTTTTGGGGGGTGGGAGGGGACATATAAATTGGTAAGAAAATTACACAAAAAAATTGAATTTTTGGGGAGGTATTACAATTTTTATTGTTGAATTATCTCAGGTTTTTTAAACTCCTTTTCGGCATTCGGTTTTGGTTATAAAATGTTTTTGTAAAGACAAACTGATCTCACATTAAGACAGTTGTCCACTTTATTAAAATATATCTGGCAATTTTGTTAAACAATCCTGTATTAGAAACATATTTAGTGCTTTTGAAATGTTAAGTGATTTCCTCAGGCAACATCCATCAGCATTGTCAAGCACTGAGAAAGTGAGTGTTGTTGAGACGTCCCCCAATACTCTTTCACTGAAAGGCTCAGCAGTTGTCGCAAGTCCAAAACGTGGTGCAAAGAAAGAAGAGGGCTGGAAGGAAGTAGTCAGAAAGTGAGTATTTGCTTACCTCTACTGGATTTTTAGGAAGGGGTATTCTTCTCCAAACTCTGGTGTAGTAAGCACACACATGGTCCATAACTTTGATATTAAGATCTTGTCTACTATGCTGTGTTTGTAAAGAAAATCCTCTTTTGTAGACACATTAGATTATTTCCCGTTCCAAGTAGCGGTCCATGACCTGAATATTGAGTATCATATGCATTTCTGTAAATGAAAATGTGTTTATTAAAGACATTTTGTTGCTATCTACAAGTTTTAGCCTCTGCTAGAATTGGAATTGTTCTATCATTCTCTGTCTCCCTATTCCAAGCATAACGATTAATGTATAGATTCTGATATGTGGGCTAGTAACCAAACTGCATATATATTCTAATTTTGATTAAACATTAATTATAACAAGAACAAGTTTTTCAAGTTGATCTACTCTTTTATTTGTTTTGTTTTTGAGAATATTATTTAAAATAACACAAGATAATGATGTCACAGTGGAACCCACTATAAATAAGAAATTATAATAAGGAAATTAATGTATTTTGTATGCTGATTATAAGTTATTTTATAAAAGCACTAGCTTTTCATGTTTCCACATATAAACAAAATGACGTCTTCTGACACTTTTTTGTATACGATAAATGAATGGAAAATGTTATATAGTAATGTAACACTTGAATTGTTAAAAAAATACTGACTCCTTAATGATAGGGTTTCCTCTCTCGATACCTGTGTGGTCCTTAACCATATGTCTGACGCCATATAACCATAAATAAAATGTGTTGAGTGCGTCGTTAAATAAATTCTTCTATTTTCTTAATGATAGTTCAGACTACCAACTGCCAAGACAAAGTTGGTCAACTTTCTGCTCTGTATAGTTGCTAGTCTGAGTTCTTACAACTCAGTTTTCATTGTATATGACTTCTACGACCAATTAGCTCACCGGTTGTAATTTTTCAACTGTCCATGATTTCTTTCACATCTGCGTGGTACATGTTTCCAAAAATATAAATTGTTAGTAATTGTTATTGCCTGGCATTAATTTTGTTATTGTTAATTGATTACACACACACACATATATATATATTTATTTTTATTGAAACCTCTCAAAACCGGACCCTCTGTAAACCAGAATTCCATCCTAACCGGATATTTGTTATGGTCCCTTTTTACATATCACTGCAGAAGAGAACCTCTCTAAATTAGATACCTCTTAAAACTGGACATTTTACTTGGTCATGAGGGTGTCCAGTTTAAAGGAGTTTCACTATATATATATATATATATACACACACACACACACACACACACACACATATATATAAATACACACACACACACACACAGACACATATATATGATAAAAGAAAAGTGTACAGTATATATGTATTTAAAAATAATTATAAGAAATAATCTCCTTTTACATGTTTAATCTAATATCTTCAGAAAGGAACTACTAAATATGACGTCGTACATACTATGACGCCACTGCAGTAGAAGAGGATTGATAATTACTTAATTACGTCATGGTTGCTTTTATTTAATGAAGAGCATTAAGAAGTGGACAAAACCTTCTAATAAAATACATTTAAAAACAGGGTATGCCAGAGTACGCGTACACAAACAACAAATAAAACAACCAGAAAAGAGATGCATACCCTTGAGTTCACATTTAAATACATGTGCGGCACAAAAAGATATTAAATTCACCATTTTCCCATTTTATCACATAGATACCAATGATGAAATGAAAAGAAAGACAAAGGAAATGTATTTTATTATAAAGTTTTGTCTACATCTTAATGCTCTTCGTAAGATCCCCTTCTACTGCAGTAACGTCATAATCAGACCTGTCAACCCTCCCGGATTCCGCGGGAGATTCCCGGTATTTGATCAAATCTCCTAACCCCTGTGTGGGAGACAGTTTCTCCTGTTAAATGACATTTTTGTAAGCATAAAAAAAAAATCGATCCTCTTTTGTCAAAATAATAGAAGGGAGTAACTCTGCCTTTTTTTCTCATTCGGAAAATGTCGACTACTTTCAGCTTCTGAGAATGTAACAGGCCGAATTGTCCCGACTGGTTAACCTTTGCCGAAGTGAGAATTGTGGGATAGCCTATTTATATTGTTAAAAAAGCACATGGAGTTTATAAAATGACGTGTTATTATAATGTTTGTTTGTTTGTTGCGTATTGCCGCTAATTCAACAGGCTGTGTATTGACATTCAGTGCTGCCATATAAAAAAAAAAAACTATCCAATTTAGTTCTAATAACACCTCTGAATTGTAAAATGTCTTCCCACTGGATTACATAATGCAACTATGACGAATCTGAACTGCCAGACTCCGAGTTGACAGCGATACACACAATGCATGTTAAAATCACATGTCACAGCAAGACAACGAAAAGACCAATTAGCTGTATAAACATACTTGTGTCAGTTAATTTTGTATGTTTGTGCAGTAAAATGTTGGTTATAAGGGTACACTTCAAGAAATTATTTTTGTACAATTAAAAAATGTTGTGTTTGACATTGACATAAAGTTACTCACGGAAATGGGTATAATTCCGGTATATTTCACACGATGTCCGTAATGAGGTTTTACTTGTGATTAATGAAAATACAATGTTTATTGCATCATTATAATGATTTTAAATAAGTACCACGCCACCGTTCCTCATTATAGTAAAAATTTAATATTAATTTATAAGATTTATATAAATTTGTCTTTGGTACTTTGGTACACTAACCACAAATGATAATGTAACGCAACCTGTAAGGCTGTAAGTGTAATACCGTAAATGTACTAATTAACTTTTTTTTTTCTTGTTCATGTTCTTAACATTTTTGGATAATTTTTTATTTTTTTAATGCCAAGATCTACGGTTAAGAAGTATATATGACATTATAAAGTATTCATATAACTTATTGTAATAATGTTTTTTTTAAATCTTGCGATTTTGGGTTAAATTGTGTGAATTTAAAAAATCTCCTGCTTTTTCAACACACTCTTGACTAAAGGTTGACAGGTCTGGTCATAATATGTATGACATCATATTTAGCAGTTCCTTTCTGAAGATATTAGATGAAACATGTAAAGTGTAAGTTATAATTTTTTCTGTTATCAGTTATTCATACTAATTGTCCCAAAGGCATTCTGTTTCCACACCCAGGTCAAAGCGAGTGCTTGTGCCATCAGGTGCCATAAGTCGAGTGATAGGTCGCGGAGGTTGCAATATCAATGCCATCAGAGAAGTGTCAGGAGCGCATGTTGAGGTGGAGAAGCCAAAAGGATCTGGGGATAGAACCATCACCATTAAGTGAGTGCAACTCTTAGAGTGACGTTTACTTTACTTAACTGGATTAATTTTTGACAAAAACCACGTTGAGGGGGTACACATTTATAACTTGCTTACATATATTCACTTAAAAGTTCCATAAATACATGAAATAAAGTTTATATTTGAATCGGTAAGTATTATTTTCATGGGTTTTTTTGTCAAATTTTTATGTTATTTTAAATCAGTTAATGTTGATTAAAATTAGGCAAAAGATTAAAAAAAGTCACATTTACTTAGGGCATTTATGGCTGGATGTCCAGTATTTATGTCCATTATTTCCAGTAATTGTTTTTCTGACCATATTTGTTTGTGGAAACGAACTACAATTCATATCCCAATATTTCATGATTTTTGTTGTTGGTAAAATGGTCAAATTTATTATCAAATTAGCTGTCATAATCAGTTACTGATTCTTGAAAATGACCACGATGTACCGCCATTGTTGTCAATCAAAATTACTTGCTGAAAACACTTTTTCAACTCAAAATTCCCAGATGTTTTCCATTGAAAAATTAAAGCTGCCATACTCTGAATTAAACTATTTCCTGTTGGTCTGTTGTTATTTCTGGTGAATGCCATGTGCAAAACAGCGAGAAATATGAATTGGGGAATGCACTGTATACAGTGTACAGTATGTCCTCTTACTTGACATTGGGTGAGATATCTCGCCTGCAGTAGTCAGAAGGTTAAAATTTAAATGATGCTAACTTTGTACTCCATGAGTTAATAGTAAATTAAAATAAATTAAATTAAATAATTCAAGCAGTAACAATATGCACACAAGTAATTAAATGATTGAGTGGACAGCAGAAATATCCAGGCATGTTTTAATCCCTGCCTCCCTCACTAAACCAAAAGATTGTGTGGTCCCAGTAACCGGTGTTCATCATCAACAAAAATAGCCAAGTCAAATGTCATGGTCATATGACAATTGTAGGGGTATTTATTATGGTAAAATTCATGTGACGTTTTTTTCAATTGTAAAGTAATTTATTTGCAGCATTACTTTACAATTTTAAGTACTCTGCCAGGGTGTGCACTTGTTTTGGGTTTTTTTACTTGCAATTCGAACAAGTCAAGTAATTTTTGAGTAGCCCGAATTTACAATTTGGACATTCTGAAATAATATGCTCTAACAAATGTGCAATAATTTATTTATTTTTTTATAATTTTTAAAGCGTGATATTTTGGTCGCCAGGCGGGCGACTCATGATACGGTTTTGACTTGCCCAACATTGTTTTCACTCGCCTGGGGTGACCGGGCAACAGTAAAATGCACACCCTGCTCTGCCAAGTAAATGATAGCATTAGAAATAGGATAATGTTGTGAAGAGAAAACACTGTTGTTTATTAACTTTGCTAAATAAAAATCCCTGTTTTGTCAAACAAAGATGGCTGATAGAAGGGCAAGGACATTTTCACCATTGAAATGATGATAAAACATACATTTGTTTATTCATAAAACTTATAATGCATTCAAGAACAAAAAAGTACATAATATTACATGATGAGATGTTTTATTTATACTGTGTACAAGTTAAATTAAGGGTCAAATAAAACTATATAAGTCGAGGTCGAGTGTTTTTGATCAGGATTTCAAGCACTGACTTGTTGGCTGATTCTCCTCTTCAAGGAAGTATTCCTAGAGTTAAAAACTCAAGTAATACATGGCAATATACCATCATTTTTTCAGACTGTCCACATAACATGAGGTATAGACAGCATTTGAAAAAATACTACAAACTAGCACATTTACATAAATCGCAATAACTTTTGAACTTAATGACCAATTTTTACAAAATAAAATGTAATCGTCTGCAAACAACTGCCAATTTTTTTTTTACACAAACATGTTCAATACATATTTACACCAAAGGGATGATTTCAGTGAAAATTCAAATGGAAATCTATATAATGGCCAAAATTATTACATTTTGCCCCAGCAATTGACATGTTGTGCAATTCATACAAATCTGTTAATGTTGTATCTTGCAGAGGATCAGCTGAAAGCACTAAACAAGCACAGGCTTTGATCATGGCACTAGTTCAAGAACCAGACAAGGAACTAACAGAAATCATTGCTCGTGGCAAGGCAAAACCACCAGAGAAGGCTCCTTCTGTTGTCACCATCGGGGATTTTGCAATTGGAACTTTCAGTGTGACTTCTCCAGGATCGAATGACCCCGTGCCATCTCAAGTATACTCACAAAGTGGATCTTCTAACAAATCGTCCAAAAATTCGGGTAGCAGCCGAGCTTCAGGTTCCAGTCAAGTGTCCAACAGTGCTAAATCTTCCGGAGCTAATGGAATATCACATTCGATGATCTGGCAGAACCCTCACCCGAGTCAGGCTGCACCATCGTCACCAAGACGAAGTCCTCAGAAACAGTTGGCTTCATCTAATCAAGGCCAAACTGGTTCTCCTGTGCCAGGGATCTGTGAAAAGAATGTTCCCCGACAGCTGTTTCCAGATAGACGGAACTCAACATCTCCTGTTGCCACATTCACCAACACAACAGTATCCTACAGCAGTTCATCAACTACCATGAAAATAATATCTACAAGTGCTACACTTACAACTGGGCGAGGTGTGTCTCAGTCATCAGCCAAACAGACAAAGAACTCTGTACCAGGAAGCATAAAAGTTCTCCAGCGACCTCAGACTGCTGCTGCTAAATCTGACCCTCAACCTCTTCCTATTGTTACCAATCATGTGAACAGCATGAACACTATCAATCAGTTGACTTCGCCATCAGTGTCGACCCCTGGGGATTACTCTCCTTTTAAGAATTTTTTCAATAGTACATACATTTTGAGCAAGAAAGAGGAGAGTACTGACAAGATGAATTTTGCCAGTGTTGCTGCTGCAGGTGTTGTATCAACTCTGGCCACTTCTCATACAGTCACCACAGTTGCTGGGGCATTATCCACAATAGAGAACAAAATCGATCCAGCATTGCAGGCAAAAGCTCCAGGCTACAAACCAGGTCGAACAGCATCGCCACAATTTCGACAGGACCAGGAGTCTGGAAAAGCTGGATTCCGAAACTTCCAACTGCCATTACAGAATGAGACTGACATGGCCTGCACACCTGGTTATCGCGGTAGCATACCAGGTATGTCACCAAGATCAAACCCGTCTACTCCAAGTGGTTTATCGCCACGCAGTCAGACAATGACACCCTTAGACTTAAGCCAGCATTCACTTTCCTTGTCTTCTGCATCTAGTCAAAAAGACGAATACAGTATGCCAAATCAGCCAATGACACTGCCTGAGATAAAAAGCACACTTAATCCGAATGCTCCAGACTTCCAGTTGGCTGCCTCCAACATGGGACCGATGATCAATGGTGTACCAGTTGGAATGCCACTCAACTTTCCTCCCTCCCAATCACTGAGTGGACTCCCCCCGGCAGCGTTACAAGCCCTGCAACAGCAGCTGTTCAATGCACAACAGCAGCTCATGAATCCATCAAACTTCAACAGCATACCACCACAGCCAGGGAACTTCATTCCGCCAACTGGTATGAACCAGTCTGAGACCAACTTCAACATGATGCAGCAGATGGCATCTCAATTGAGTCAGCAGATGGCTGCCCAAGGAATGCAAGGTCCTAGTGTGGGACCCATTCAAAGCCCAGGTCAGAGTCCAAATCCTAATTCAGTACCAGGCTTTCCTCAGATGATGTCCAGGAATCTTTCACCTATGCCACCTCATCCACGACCGAATAGTGCTCCATCTATGTCGGTTATGCAAGCAGGTATTTATTCTTGTTTTGATTGAAAATATTTTTTAAATGTCAATAGTCACTATGCTCTCTGCATTAACTTTCAGTCTCAAGAACCAGATGGCACCTGCTTCTATTTTTTTTAGGCACCAAATAAATTTAGGAACCATATTTATATGTTTCATATTTATGTTTGGACCACACACCGACCCAGTGAATGTCTTGATCAGTACCGTAAAAATTGTAACCATTGAAAAAAAAGGACACCCTTCTAAGATCAATTCGGTGATATACAAAAAAAGTTTAATGCAAAAGCTGTTTGTCATCAATATGTTCACCAAATAAGTATATTGTTCGGTGGGTGGGGGGGATGAACCATCACAATCGTTTAAAAAAAAAAGGATCTACAAGTCAATTATTTTTATTTCCTTTCACATGCAACAGTTCACTAATTCACTAATGAATATATGGTTACCAGTAATCTATGCCCCATCCCTGAAATAAATATACCTACTGAAGTAATTTTGTTCGTCAAGTTCAATAAAATGATTCAATGTGAATTTGCCGCCATTTTCTTTTAACCACTGGCACCCAAACAGTTGTTACTCTAACACAGTGCAGGTGTAATGCAAATGGTGACCAGTCTTTTATTTTAAGGTTGCACATAACCATATATTTATTGCGAGCTTCTAATTTTAATTTTTTTTTTTAAATAAATGTATATTTCAACATTATATAATTAAATTTGCAACACTTGCAAGAATTTATTTTCAAGTGCTCAAAACGTATATTGGCAAGTCTGCAAGTTGTGGGCAATTTGGTGCCACATGAGCAATGGCATGAGACAATTTGTGGGGTTCAAAAAGGATTAATTATCCCCTGTGCCAGTGTGTTAATATCTGTGTATATAATAATCAAATCCGACACATACAATATATAGATATTTATATGTCGGTATATACATACATACATACATACATACAGTCAGATCCCGTTACAATGACCACGTTCGTCCCTTGGTCACTTTGTCGTTATATCGAAATTGTCGCTTTGTTTAACGACACCACTAGAGCACATTGATTTATTAATCATCGGCTATTGGGTGTCAAACATTTTGTAATTTTAACATATAGTCTTAGAGAGGAAACCTGCTACATTTTTGCATCAGTAGCAAGGGATCTTTTATATGCACCATCTCACAGACAGGATAACATATACCATAGCATTTGATATACCAGTCGTGGTGCATTGGCTAGAATGATAAATAACCCAATAGGCCCACTGATGGTGATTGGTCACAGACTATTATTAAATATATTATTATTAATCAAGACACATTCACTGTCATTCTAATCATTTCTTGGTTAAAGACGTCTACGATTGGTACCTTCTTTGTTTACATAATGTCATAAAATAGCAGACTTGATTGTTCAAAGCTAATCCTTTAATTGAATGACTAAAAACGTATTTTGAAAAGCAGTACATGTCTGCAGGTTTAGCCGACATCGCTAACTTGGACATCATGGGTGGGTGTAAGGCCACTACACCCTCTTCTCTCTCACTAACCACTAACAATCAACAATTAACCCACTGTCCTGGACAGACAGCCCAGATTACCGAGGTGTGTGCCCAGGACAGCGTGTTTGAACCTTAATTGGATATAACCATGGAAATGCATGAAAGTTGAAATGAATACTGGAAACTGTTTTCAGGGTGGCCTACAGCTTACTTTAACTATTAACAATTGGCTAAACAAGCTGTTGTGTGAAGCACTCACTGTGATTCAGTTAAGTGTAGAGCACCCATGTGTACATAACTGTCTCTATCTCAGAAACCCTTCAAGTTAACATCTTAAGCTTCATAGGGACTTTTCTACACACATATCTATGTTTTGTGAACTTTTTGAAAAAATCTGCAATTACTCATTTCAGGGAGATGAAAGTCAAGGTCAATCTGAAAATATGTATTATTATTTTTTAGAGCTGTCGATGTCAGTGGAATTTGTTCTTCTAAAATGCTTTAAAATGATAGTTCAATGATCTTCCTAGCTTAAGTTGGAGCCAAGTTATCACATTTTTAATAACATGACCCAGTTCATTTTTGATGAATTGGTTAAAACTGGTGACCTATATCTTGGAAACTGTTCGACTGATGGGTCTAAATTTTTGGCTGAGATGTGTGTCTGAGTCCCCTACTAGTGTACAGAGTTTCAGTAAAATCTGCTTCTACAGCCACTGATTGGCTGGCTTAAAAATCACGACATTTGGTTGCTTGCTTGCTTGCCACAGCAGGAACTTCACTTTTATTCATATGATTTTTCCATTCCTGAGTCCGATTACACACACAAAGATTTACAGAATTTTTTTTACTTATGTTTCATAAACATGAAATGGTAATATTTTCTTAAGCAGCGGCTTTAGTAGCATAGAAAAATAATCATTTTCTATTGCAGCTACAGTTGTATTATGTTGTACTATAAACATTTGGCTGTAAAAAGAACGCTGATATGCCATGTAATGCACATAAGATTATATGATGTAATGGCTTTGTTGTAGAATACAGAAGAATTTTTACATTAAAAATCAATTAAAATTGACAATGGGTAATAAAGAGAATAACCAACTTGCTACAAGTTACAAGTTACACAATTCATTCCTCGTGAATGAATGTTGTAAAGCCCTCACCAAAGGCTCATGTTTAAAGCATTCATTCACTCGGGAGAGATAATTCATAATTCCCTCATAGCTCGTTAGTTATTCTCTAAATTAACACTAGCTGAGAAAGTATCATCTTAGCGAAACTTTCGTAAAATACATCAGATGACAATATCAAGACCTTACAAAGTTGTCTTATAAAAATTCAGACCATCCCCAAAATAATATCCAATATAAGGGTGAAGATGTTATAAATATAGCTAATGATTACTAGTGCATCATTAGATTTTCTAATCATGCAATCACACTACCCTGGCCCCACCTTGGTCCTATACTCGGGCCCTAAGCCTCTCTAGCACTGGTAGTTCTCATAGCCATAGAAAGCCTGTTTTTTGTAAACACAGATGTTTAAGCATTGTAATTATGGTAATTACATGCAGGTAAGACAAAAACAGGCTTTTGAAAACAAACATATTTTGTTTTAAAACATATATCTAAAACATATACATGAACAAGTTAACAGATGTGCAAATAATAGCATGAAGACATGGATCTAGTTGAGCGTGCACCTAATGTTCTGAAGTCATAGGACTGGACCCTCTTTCTCTGGCAGGATGTTTATCTCTACTTATGTACTCTCCTATAGTATTGTATATCCACTTTGTAATATTTTTCCAAAATTCTTTAACATAACAATCATAAAATAGATGTTCAATGGTCTCTGGCATACGATTACAAAAAGTGCATTTGTTTGAATTAATATAATGGATTGGATGTGGAATAGTATTAGTAGTGAGGAATCTGTGTAGAATTTTGTATTGAAACCCAACATAAAGGTTATCTCTAAAGCATTTAAAAGGTATATTGTAAAATAAATTCCATTCTGCTGTTATTTTCTGGCAAAAAGCCTGTTTATGGTCATAGTTTGGTTCGTATAATGGATATATTATTTTCACCATTTACATTATCATTGTCATCTGTGGTATTCTATTTGGTATAGTCCATCCTTTAAAAGTTTGCTAATGTTATAGATGTCTATTTTAGGTTGGAACATGAAGAATGATGCATTTTATATATATATATATATATATATATATATATATATATATATATATATATATATATATATATATAGTACATGATGCATTTATTATATATAATATTCATTTCATCTGGGGTTGTTTTTTTGTGTGTAAGAATGGCAGACTTATTCACTTGTTCCAGAGTGCATGACTATACTTTTTTCAACGGTGGAACATAGTGAATCAATATCCAAAGTCAAACTGAGGGCATATAGAAGTGTATACATGTGGTAGTTAGAGTATTTAGGAAAACAAAGATTATACAAATGATTTAATGTTCACATAAATGATCTATTTTGATATTTATTTGACCTAATTATCAAAAAAGCTAATTAAAATAAACATATATACATAATTACTATAATTAATGTAATGCAAAACATTAACTATTTTTCCATAATTCTTGCATAAATTGGGACTTGATTAGCATCACAGATCAATACAAGTTCTCTCTCCAAGATTTACTTTTTGCTTGTTGATCCTAACACTATAAAACATGGTGTAATATATTAAGTCAATCCGTTTTGAAAAAGTATGTTTGGTTTTCATGCTTACCAATGATATCTTGGGTTTTAAAAATATATTTTTTGGGAACATGTAAAACCCTCTTCTTGTTCTTTGCATGATATGGTTCGATGTGGTCCCCTGACTGGCATACACCCAGCTGCATACACTACAGCTTTTTGTTCTGTTTGTCTAGGGCAGTATTTAGGTTAAATGTTAGTTGTTATTATTTAGTGAGAAAGAATCGGTGAAGTTGCCTTAAAGCACGTCGAGCTGGTAAAACTCAGTCTGAGCGGGTGCCAGTACCCGGGATGCGAACCCAGTACCTATCGGCTTTAAGTATGATGAATAAACCACTTAACCACTGAAGCCCATATTCTTTATATACATTGATTACAATTGCACCCGTGTCTTTCTGTAGGTGGTGATGTTATTGAGCTATTGAAGCTGTGTAGGTCAGTTTATTTTTGGAATTAATAGCAAATTTTGGGGTTATGTGGTTCATGAATTGCAATTTATAACTTTTTCGTGGTTGGTTTTGTTATTTAATTATTTATATTATTTCTGGTTTACAGTTTAGTCAGTTTAGATCAAAGAACAGTCTGATGCATTTGATTAAAAATACCCTAAGTAACATGCCAAGGTAAACATTTAGTACCCCACCCTGAATAGTTTCAGGTGATGACGTTGTATTGAAAAATGCATAGCAACGTTCTGCAGCCTACCATGTCAGGTATTCCTCAAAAATGGGTTTTGGAGCTTGGACTATAATCATACTTCCAGTATCATGTAGGCCTACACAATGATGAAACTTAAGTAAAAGTAAACTTGAATATGATATCGATGAAAAAATGGAGTCCATTATAGTTTAAATACCGTAAGAAGACGGTCTGAATCCTTTATTTTATAGATAAATATATGCATGTTCACAGAAAAGTAGACTGCTGGTATGACAAGAGTAGACGGCAAATTTACTGCCGGGAGCATTAAAATGAAAAGGCCGAAACATTGTTTAAAAAGCAAGATTTTCAAGACCTGCGCCCATATTTTCGAAGCAATCTTATCCTACACAATCGTAAAATCATTGTAAGCTATGATGTCACTATGGCGTGTGTTGTAGTGACATCACACCCTACAATGGTTTTACGATTTCGTAGGGCTAAGATAGCTTCGAAAATATGGGCCCTTGGCATTAGAAAACTAAAAACTAAGTTATTTATCTGATTTACTTTAATCATATCTTCTGAATTTAAATCTCAAAGTTAATAGCTAATAAAGTAAATTGGGTTGAACCCCATTCTAGCTTCCATCTAGAATGATGAAACACTCCTTTTCAATATTTGTTTCTGCTTATCCCACATAGTATTTGATTTTGAATAATTGTTTCAGACCACAAAGATTTTCAGTGTAGTAAGTGTATTGTACAGGGAATCTGGGGATCCATCTATGATAAAGGTATAGTGCTGTTGGTATATTAAGAAATCAAGAACTCTTCTCCATGAAATAACTTCCTCAAAGACTATAAAGTCTATTTTAATAATGATTTATCATTACTATATTTCTGAAAGTGACCTCATAATGCTATGTTCTTGTATGTTTTTTGTCCTCGTGTGAAACAGACCAATTTCTCCTGCTGGCCGATAATGATTTTCATTGATTTTCCTCTTTTTCGTCTACAGATGGCCCTGGTCCAATAGGTCCTCCTCCTAAGGCTCCCTCACCAATGCCTCCATGTACTCCACCTCTGAATGATTCTAAAAGTATCATTGACGATCGACGGGTCCCAAGGCCGATAGGAGGTGAGCGATCACAACGAAAGGCTCCTGGCCCCCCCGCTGCGAATATTGCTACTGTCAGGGAGTACAATAAAATGTGGGTATTAAATGCAGAGATGAACAGTGAATGGACACCGACCACATCCCCACTGATGTCATCGGCTCCCATTCAAGCATCGGTGATAACCTCATCTGTGATAACTGGAGGGAACATGGCCTATGATGTGAACTCTGCTCAGGATGTTGACTGCCCACCTACAGATAACCCAAATGGCAATTCGTTCTCAGATAGTCTCCCAGTAGATCCCACTACAGAACAGAATTTCCAGGTAATCTTTATATGGGCTTATTTATAATAATGTTATGGCATCCAAAAAATTGGTAGCCCTATAATCTCATTGAAAACATAAAGAAAGATTTAGGGTTAGGGTTCTTTCAATTATTGAAATGGACAGTTTTCAATTATAGATTATTTATTATAATTATTATTATGTATAAATTTAACCTTCTGGATACTGCAGGCGAGATATCTTACAGTTTATAATACAGTACATTCCCTAATTCATATTTCCAGCCAGTTTACACACTGCACTCACTGGAAATAATAATAAAACAGCAAATAGATTAATTGAAAATATAGCAGCTTTCTTTTTTTGGTGAAGAATTTTGAGTTGAAAAAGAGGTTTTTGCCAATTATGTTTGCTAGGCAACAATGGCGAAATATCACAGTCATTTTGTGACAGCTAATTTGATCATAAATTTGATGGTTTTACATTGTTGACAATAAAACTCGAAATATTGGGATATGAATCATAGTATGTTTCTAAAAAAAAAATCTGAAAAACATAGTGATTGGGAATAATGAATAAATCTCACACAGCTAATCCCAGTTGTGCATAAGTAAGTGTGACATAAATCTTTTGCATATTTTTAAACCAAATTAACTGATCTAAAATATAA
The DNA here is from genome assembly GCF_016097555.1 of Gigantopelta aegis. Taxonomy (NCBI): domain Eukaryota; kingdom Metazoa; phylum Mollusca; class Gastropoda; order Neomphalida; family Peltospiridae; genus Gigantopelta; species Gigantopelta aegis. The sequence continues at coordinate 42,079,389 of NC_054706.1, forward strand.
TAAAAAGTAGAAAAAAAACCCTACAAAAATAGTACTTACCTTTTCACATAATTTTATGTATTTAAAATATGTGAGCAAAAGTTGTAAACATGTACCCACTCAACATGGCTTTTGTCAAAAATTAATCCAGTAGTTGGAAAGGTTGAGATAAAAGAAACAAACTGAAAAATAGTGTTTCTAAAATTTTCAACAAATCCACTAACCATAGGATCAGTGTTTATTAAAATCCACTGGCCATGGTTAAAAATCTACTAGTCCTAATTCTGTATGTACTGTAAATATATACCAAAAATACCTGAAACTAAAAAAAACCCAACACTTTATAATCACTATTAATAGTTATTAATAGTTAACATGCAATTTGTATTATGTTTATTTAGAAGTACAAATACCATGAACTATTCCAAATAATTAATATATTTCAGTGAGTGTACCATTGAAAAATACAAACGAATTACAGTCTGCAAAATTGGGGTTGCTAATAAACATGTTATTTGGTTATCTCAAAAGTCAAATGACAAGTGTTGTCCTCTTCTTTTTTTTTTTTACTAGTAAATACAATATAATGTATCATACTTTTTATATATGTACTGCACAAGATGATTGATAGATCAGTTTCATTACAAAATGGAAATTAATTTGGTGTCCTTGACTGGTGACTATTTTCATTACGCCTATAGTATGTTACTTTTAGAAAATCACTGAGTACCAGTGTAATCAACATGGCTACAGTATTTCTTAGAAATCGTTTTTGTCTTGTGAAGTTTAGATATGAATAAAATTAAACTGGTAAGTAGATTAATTTTTAGATGGTATATATTGATAATATTTAGATTTTAATTTGAGATTGGTGAACAAAAATGACGACATTTCTGGTCAAGGAGGGGGTGTATTATAGGAGGTTTTAGGGGCCATCGGGTATGGTGGAAAAAACTTTTTACTAGTTCTACCGTGAAAAACACTCACCATGGATGTCGGGATACCGTATTCTAGAAGCCCTATGAAAATTGGTCGAAATTTGTATAAGTATTGTAGAAAATATCGCATTTTAAAAAGTATAGTTTTGGGGGGGCATTCAGTATATATAATATTATGTATTTGTCTGTATTAAAAATGCTGCTTTGGTTGATTTTTTTTCTTTTCTCTTGATAGAATGCACCTGTGATGATACCAATGTTCCCAAATGGTGTTCCTGGTCATTATCCCGTACCTCCCATGTTCAACCCACGAGTAGGTGGCGACAATATACCAAGTATGTGGAACTCAAGCATGAAACAACCCCCACCAACTGAGACAGTTGAGGCGGGAGTGAGTATATACATGATTTTGTAATATTTGAACCAAAGATGTTAGACTAGTAGTTTCATAAATTAGATTAAGAACATTTTGTTACTGATTATTACAAATGTTTGGTGGGGTTTTGGGGTTGTTTTTCTTCTTTTTTTCTTCTTTTTTTTTTGGGGTGGGGGGGTGTGGGTGGGGGTAATTTTAATGGGTATCTTAGCATTTGGTGTAAGAATTATAGTATATGCATTTTTCTCAAATACATATAGGCTAACATTTGCCAGTCCTTAATATACTACTGGGGTTTTTTAAAGTTCAGTGTTAAATTATTTAAAACTTTTTAATTTAATAAAAATAAAAAAAAATTAAGGTCTTATCTTCTAGGTCTAACTTGGCACTATAATTCTTTGGGACAGTCTTCATAAACTAATAGAAAGATATTTAAGACATTTTGAATTTTTGAATTTTTATTAATTTATTCAACATTGAAACTTTAAAAGTCTTCTCCTAGTAGTGGAACAGCAGAGACCCACAAAATCTTCTAGTTTTCGAGATAGTCTTAACTGGAAGTTCAACATAGGTTGCGATATATGAACATTTTCAGGAATGGTAAAAAAAAAATACCTCTTATAAGGAGAATAGTTTTCATTGGTATGTTTTTCAGTGTCTTTATATTACCAGTTGTCACATCAGGACTGACTGAGGGCTTGAATTATACACCACTTGAACATTCTAAACAAAAATGACAACAAGTAGTAAAATAAAATATATATTTAATTTCTAAAATGTCTTCAGTTTTACACACTAAATCAATGAACCACAATTCTACTTTATAAAAAAAAGCAGTTATCAAAATCACTTCGACAAATTTGAATTAAATCAGTTTCAAAGTCAAAACAGTTGTTAACTAAACAAAAGTCACATCCGACGTAGGTGGCTTGCGAATCTGTCCTGCATCAAGGGGCGAGGCATAGCCCAGTGGTATACAGTGCTAGCTTGATGGGTGGTCGGTTTGGGATCGATCCCCGTCAGTGGGCCCATTGTGCCATTTCTCGGTCCAGCCAGTGCACCACAACTGGTACATCAAAGGCTGTGGTATGTGCTATCCTGTCTATGGGATCACTTGCTGCTAATCAAAAAGAGTAACCCATGAAGTGGAGACAGTGGGTTTCCTCTCTCAATATCTTTATGGTCCTTAAACATATGTCTTCCGCCATATAACCGTAAATAAAATGTGTTGAGTTTGTCGTTAAATAAAACATTTCTTTCTTTCCTGCATCAAAGGTAAGTTCATATCAGCAACGATAACAGGATTTTCCATGGTTACTTCAGATTCCTACACCATCCAGTCCTTCGTCATTGCCATGACGCTAGCTAGTTGTGGTTCACCCGTCTCGTAAAGTCAGTCACCTTGAGCCTTCCATATTAATCAAACAAATGGGTCAACATAAACATGGTACTTATTACCCCGTCGTTGCACCTTATGTGTCGACGAAAACAAGACCCCTTACATCAACAGTCGTAGACCGTTCTTCCAAAGTGCACCTCAATTTGAAATATTACATTTCACCAATAACAGTCTATACAGACTAATCTCTCTGTGCACACAAACTATTCAATAGGCTACCCAATGGCTAGCTCTATCGCTACCACAAAAATAACCACAATCCAACGTCATTACAATAATCAAGTGGTACCCAAAAATCATAACATTCAGTAAAATCAATACATTCATATTTCCAAACCACCAACTTAACACTTCTCCAAAACATGTAAAACATTCTAATAATTATTCATTTATAATCAGGGGTGCAAAAAAAATGTATCTGCCAATCGAACGGGCGACCTGGGTTTTTTTGTTGGGGTTACTCACCCCAGCTGTCCACACTACGTTCCTTCATCTCTGCATAATAACATGTCAGCAGTATACCGACACGTGTAAAGCTTGTAGCTAACTCTGGGTCCGACTGCCAGATTACCAAGAGAATGCTGTTTTTATCAGCAGTATACCGACATGTGTAAAGCTTGTAGCTAACTCTGGGTCCCACTGCCAGATTACCAAGAGAATGCTGTTTTTATCAGCAGTATACCGACACGTGTAAAGCTTGTAGCTAACTCTGGGTCCCACTGCCAGATTACCAAGAGAATGCTGTTTTTATCAGCAGCATACCGACACGTGTAAAGCTTGTAGCTAACTCTGGGTCCCACTGCCAGATTACCAAGAGAATGCTGTTGTTATCAGCAGCATACTGACACATGTAAAGCTTGTAGCTAACTGGGTCTGCAGTGTTTGGTTTTTGAAAATTACAGGCGAGTGGAAAATCGCACACCTCAATACACTAAGGCGAGTGAAAAATCACTCTCCAAAATAAACAAAATAGGCAGTGTAGATCCGATTGGATTTTGAATGGTACGTCTACAAAATTGTCTATTAAACCAGTATTTCCCGATTTGTTCAACCAGTTTAACGACTGCGTGGAAGCCACTGCCATGTTTTTAATTTTTATTGTTTTAATAATGACCTTCCTATCAGTTAAATGAGCTATGAAAACTGTTGATTTTTGTAAACAGTGGAAATAAATATACCCATTTATTTTACGTGCGCCATTTGTTGAGTGTAACTTGCGTTGTTTTTCACACTCGTCAGATTGAAATTACGTGCGCTGTACGAGCGCGATCACACCCGCGCACCTTAAAAAGCAAGATCTGAATCCGACTGCCAGATTACCCAAGAGAATGCTGTTTTTATCAGCAGTATACCGACATGTGTAAAACTTGTAGCTAACTCTGGGTCCCACTGCCAGATTACCCAAGAGAATGCTGTTTTTATCAGCAGTATACCGACATGTGTAAAACTTGTAGCTAACTCTGGGTCCCACTGCCAGATTACCAAGAGAATGCTGTTTTTATCAGCAGTATACCGACATGTGTAAAACTTGTAGCTAACTCTGGGTCCCACTGCCAGATTACCAAGAGAATGCTGTTTTTATCAGCAGTATACCGACATGTGTAAAACTTATAGCTAACTCTGGGTCCCACTGCCAGATTACCAAGAGAATGCTGTTTTTATCAGCAGTATACCGACATGTGTAAAACTTGTAGCTAACTCTGGGTCCCACTGCCAGATTACCCAAGAGAATGCTGTTTTTATCAGCAGTATACCGACATGTGTAAAACTTGTAGCTAACTCTGGGTCCCACTGCCAGATTACCAAGAGAATGCTGTTTTTATCAGCAGTATACCAACATGTGTAAAACTTGTAGCTAACTCTGGGTCCCACTGCCAGATTACCCAAGAGAATGCTGTTTTTATCAGCAGTATACCGACATGTGTAAAACTTGTAGCTAACTCTGGGTCCCACTGCCAGATTACCCAAGAGAATGCTGTTTTTATCAAGTAACAGCACGGACTGCACACACACTGCATGTAATACACTTGTGGATCAACACAAAACAACCACACAGCATTGGTATTATACTGTGCACAAAATTATCTGCACCACTGTGAGTAAAATATATACACAATATTTTAATAAACATTTTAATACAATTCGGTTGTGACACCAGTAAACAGTAGATACTATCATGTATTACCACAATGGTGTAATACCGACATTGCTATTCATGATATGTTATACCTAGCAGAGTTTTGTCAGGAGATAACCTGAGATTGGAATTCTAATGAGTGGGTCACCAGTAACACCTGAACTACAGTTGGGTGTGTATGATCTGCATTGAATAGCTGTTCACAAAATTGCATAAGCATGAGCATTTGTGACAAAATCGAGTGCTCTAACCCACTGACCACAGCAGACTAGATAGTGACCTTGACTAAAATTGAAGCTATACTTCTCATTGAATAGGTGTAGTTTGCAGAGTTGGCTACATTTTGATGTGTAGTTATAGGTAACATTTCAGATTCTACAATGGTTGTATGAATTTGTATTGATTCTATATCTCTTCTTTTTTTTCCCCCATTTTTTTTTTTTTTTTTGTATTCTTCAATGTCTTAACAATTTGATATTTATATTCAAGATGGTAATTAAATTATGTCTAAACTTTTTGTTTTGATACATACACATTGGTTGCTTGAAATGTTCTTTTAGGCATAATTTCCCGAATGTAATAGCCATACAAACGACTACAGTAAGACTCAAAACACACCAAAACTGGGTCTGGCTAGTGTGGCAAAATCATCATGTCTCGTGTATTTTGACGTCTGGGTCTCTAACTGTTACTAGTTTTCAATATACATGTATATTAATTGTGTTCATATCTTTACTTTCTTCATGAACACCAACAATAATTATGAGACTTCTACTTTGATTAATATATATCTCTTTCTTGTTGTTTATGTAGAAAATATTTTTTAAACTATGACCTGCACAGGCTGCAGCTGCCAGTGATAATATAGTGCATGTTTTATGTAGTCACATTCGACTCTGTGCTTTTCATTCTTGACTGGTACCATACTTGCCAGACCCAAACCCAGCTTTGGTGTGTTTTGGGCCTAAATGTAGTTGATATAGCCATGCAGCATTTTAAAAAAAGTAATAATTAAACCAGTTGTTTGCATATGCTTTGGAATTTTACATTTTTACTTTTTCGTATTTTCACCATAAAATGTCTATTTTTTATCCCAAATTTTTTAACCCACACTAATTTGCCACAATGTCGACATTGGTTTCCTAAATCCTGACCCCAAGATGAACATTTTTATATATTTTAAATTATGTTGAACTACCTTGATTGGACTACCTCGAAAATTGGTGGTAGCTAACTGCTCCACTACAATTTTTCGTCTGCATATTAGGCTGCACATTGACAATAATGTTTGGTTGCATGGTTTGTAATCGCTCTTTCGGGATGGTTACAATACTCATGGAACATAAATGTAAAAGATCCCAACTGATATATCAAATAATGGGACTGGCTGGGGTTAAACCAGCCCAGTAAAGGGAAATATGTTCACTGAGGAAAAGTAACACAAAATATTGGAGTGTAAATTTAATATCTCCTCCTCCTCCTCCTCCTCCTCCTCTCTCTCTCTCTCTCTCTCTCTCTCTCTCTCTCTCTCTCTCTCTCTCTCTCTCTCCCCCCCCCCCCCCAGAAACCCCCCCCCCCCCCCCCCCCCCCCCCCCCCCCCCCCCATAATTCCATTCAGTACAAAAATGATCACCGAATGTTTACTATATCATAGTTCAGGTACATAAAAACAGGAACAATTTTAACCACTGACTTTTCCCCCAGTTTTCCCTCTTAAATGAAAGAGCGAGTCATGTGACTCCCATGAGTTAAAGGTCAATTTATGGAAATGAAGAATGGCTCATTGCCAAGTATTGAAATTAATGTAAAAAACATACAGTAAACATATATACCAGTATATACATCCATAGTTGAATGATCTTGACTGATCCATGATCATTAATTAACAGTACAAATGAGATTTATTTACATTCTGCATCATTTTGCTAGTAATTTGGAAGACAAAGCATGTCCAGTCAGTGTGATAGAGGCTGAAATTGCACTTCCAACAACACCAAGTTTAGCTTTGGTATATTTAATTCCAGGTTGAACTAATATTTAACTATAAATGGATGGCCTGGATGATTTTTCATATGGAGACAATGTTGGACAGAGCAGATGATTATTTTCTTTCTCTTACAGAACACCTGGGCATGGAGCAAGCAAGCTGACATTTGACTATCTACGTGTAGTAGAAACGGCATTACTTAATCCAGTCAGCATCTTAGTCCACTTGGAACCCCTTGCTCTAGCTGTGGAGGCTTACCATGGTGATGTGCTGTTACTGACTGAATGATTCATTGTGCTTGGTGTCTTTTCTGCAATTGCCCATCTTAGCTTTCCTTATTAATAATAGAAAAAGAAAAAATTGTAAAGAACATAAAATAAATTGTCAAATGAATGGTAATGGGTTTGTTTTTATTATATTGAAAATAATAGGTTTTTACCACAATGGGGCCATTCAAATATTACATAACAGTTTTTGTTTAAATTAAACATTCCCTCCCCCCCTGTAACGCTAGACCATACACCCCCTCACAATATTAAGTAACGCTTGGCGACCCACCCACCCTCCCATTTACAAACAAGTCATGTACTGGGTGTACTATACACAAAGAAAAAAGTTAAGCACCCCTAGATGTAATTAGTACTGAAATAGCCCCATTCATAAAAACTGCAAATTACGTGACGAATATGTCAAGAAATGGTGTTCCATCGAAATAATAGAGTACAATGACAACTGTGACGTCCCACAACAGAACGACATGCACGTCCATCATGCCACCCATGCTTTGCTCAAAATGCAGTATCAATACACTGCAATTGTTGCCATTTAATGTCACTGTCTTGCATTGTTGAAGTTTAATCGTTGAATATGGCACGTCGACGGTCATCAGAGGCCCAAAGATGGCGTATTATTGGTATGCATGCGACCGACATGACCTTCAAAAGTATAGGACGTCAACTGGGGTATCATTACACCGTAATCAGCAAACTGATACAAAAACACGGGCATGCCAATGCTGTAAAGGATCTCCCACAGTCGGGGAGACCGCGCATGACGTCACAGCGCAGGGGTAGGGCCCTGCTTGGGCTCGTACATCGGCAACCCTTTGCTACGTCTCCTGTTCTGAAGAGCCAATGGTTACCCAATAGATGGATGTCAGCCAGAAGAGTGACGAATTGTCTGAAATTTGTGGGATTGAAGGACAGAAGGGTCATCAAGCGTCCCTTTTTTGCTTATCATGAGAAACGCCGTTTAGCGTGGTGTTTGGCCCAGAGAGGTTGGAATCTGAGGTCATGGCGAAGAGTCCATTGGTCCGACGAAAGCTGGTTCCTGCTTCATGTCATAGATGGCCGATTGAGAGTTTGGAGACATAAAAATGCTGCCTACACACCCAGGAACATACAACCTATGACCTCGTATGGTGGAGGTTCAGTAAACGGTTTGGGGTTGCCTATCACATGATTGTAAGCTGGATCTTGTCACCATCCAACTTCAATGGTGATCGGTACATTCGTAACGTCCTGCAACCAGTTGTGCTGCATTTTGACAACCATCCACTCGCCACCAGACCTCTGTACATGGATGACAAAGCTATGCCACATCATTCCCGTGCAGTAACAGTTTTACTCCAAACTGAAGCTGTGACAACCCTACCTGTACAGACTCTGGCACAACCCTACCTGTACAGACTCTGGCACAGAGGCAGCTCTTCATCGAGAATGGCAGCAGTTGCCCATGCAGCAGATCAGACGACTTACTGGAGGGATGAGACGAAGAGTGGAAGTTGTCATCCTGGCATGTGGCGGGTTTACCCGCTATTGATGATTTGTGTCATGAATGTCATCTGTGAACTTCAAATGACATTTTTCATCATCAATCATGATGTTGACTTGTGTTTCTGACTCTACACCTCCATACTTATTGTGCCTCAGTTTTTGGCTCAAATGCATCATTTTGGAATTCTTTTCAGAATCATGATTAAAATTTCAAAACTGGATACACTTATGTTTTCTTACTGTCAAAGATGTATTCTTGCAAAACACATTTGTTTTTCCGAGGTTATGTTATCAGGTTTTCAACACCAAACCTCGTAAGATAAGTCATTGTGAAAAATGCAGGGGTGCTTAACTTGTTTCTTTGTGTATATAATTCTAATGTACTGTTTTGCCATTTGGGAAGGCACATTTCAACTCTTGTTTATAATCCTTATATACTGAACAAAAAAAGAAACTTCCGATTTGTACATATAGTATCTGTTGTGTTAAAGAATTCATTGTGTAATGAAATTATATAGGTAGTATTAGCCTTGAGCTGTATTATCAGGATTCATGAATTTTATCGATTATTTTTGCACTGTTAATCGTCGACAACGTGAAATTCAATTTGCACGTGCATGCATGGTTCGACATGTCCCGTGTAGTATTTGGTCAATTTGTTTTACTTGTCTTACTGACATTGTTGTTAAGTGAACGAAAACGCTTCAAAATTTGTAAAAAAAAATTAACGTTTTTTACATTGTAGCATTTTTAGTATGCCAAGAATACCCAATAATTTACACGAACGGGCGATTGGCATGCTTGATGCTGGCATGTCGACAGAAGACGTCGGATGCGTTTTAACGCAACGTCATCGTCTAAATCGTCTTAATTGGGCACGTGTACACACTCGTTGGATACGGCGACGCTGGAATACCGTTCTTTTTTCGGATGAATCCAGATTTTCTTTACAACGTGGTGATGGCAGGGTGCGCGTCTGAAGTAGGAGAAATGAACGCTATGCTGACTGTTGTGTTCTTGAACGAGATCGTTTCGGGGGTGGGGGTTCTGTCATGGTCTGGGCAGCCATTGCCCATGGTTATCGTTCACCACTAGTCGTCATTGATGGCAATTTAAATGTTCAACGCTCATCACGTCATTCCTCTGTTATATAACAACGCCAACATCTCGATTTTTCAGCATGATAATGCCACCTCTCATACAGCTAGAGACACTGTAAATTTTCTTAGGACAAATAACATTGATTTCATTGATAACTGGCCCGCTAAAAGTCCTGATCTCAACCCCATCGAGCATGTCTGGGATAGTCTGGACAGACGATTGAGGCGTCGTCCCAACCCACCCGCTAACGTCAACGAACTTCGTCAAGCGCTCATTCAGGAATGGAACAATATTCCACAGGCAGAAATCAACACTTTAGTCAATTCTATGCGCCTGCAATGCACTGCAGTAGTCAATTCAAGAGGTGGTCATAATAATAATGAGGTTATTAAGTGGGTGTTTTTATTTTTAACCCCTACCACACTTGGTCAAAATTTCTCCCAGTTTCTGTTAACCTATGGCCATGATTTTTACACCAAACTATGCATCATGGAACACTCTTTAAACGCATATATAACAATTATTCCCCCGGTTTGTTTTCATCAAGTTATGTTCAAGCAAAGTTAGCGGAAGTTTCTTATTTTGTTCAGTATATATTGTATTTCTATTAATAACTACCTATATTAAAGCCGCACACCCTAGTTCCATCCAGCGAAAATAAATTATAATTTGGTTAATCTACAAACCTGTAACACACTTAGATCACGTTTTTATCAAATGGAGTGAAAAAGCAGGTTTTATATTGATAAATACCATGGGAATCCCCATGTCCCAATTGCTTGAAATAATTTTGAAAGTTAGTATTCTGATGTCACCGGTAGATGTCGCTCGAAGCACAACAATGCCTACGTCACGACACATTTCACAGACTTGGGGTGCGTTCATTTCACCTCTCCTGGACATGTTCCAACTGTTCTGTCCTGGTTGTATCCCCTCTCCAGATATCGTAAGTCTTAGCAAAATTATTGGTTTTAAGGGTTTGTAACGTTTTGTATTGAGACACTTACTTGTCTGAACTTCATTGTTACTGAAAATGTTCACGAACTGTGAAGAAAAATCTCACAAATGAACAACAACAAATCGGATGTTGATTGCGTGAACCGTGCACGAGAAAACAAACCAAACCAAAATGTTAACGGTCACGTGAACTTTATTGTTGATGAAAATGTTCACGAACTGTGAAGAAAAATCTCACAAATGAACAACAAGCAAACGACAACAAATCGGATGTTGATTGCGCGAACCGTGCACGAGAAAACAAACCGAACCAAAAATGATAACGGTCACGTGGTATACCAACGTCTGTGACGTTTACACAGGAAGATTCGCTCTAAAAATAGATTGGACCTCGCTTGCTTAATGGTTTTTTCTCGAGTGCAGGCCTGTTGTTAAGAAATACAAAAAAATGCATTTCGTGGTTTTACAAAAATCAGGATTACCAGGATTACCAAAAAGCACTTCAGGTGAATGGAAATGTGTATTCTAAATAATAAAATGTAAGTAAAGTGCAATTTTATTTGTGAAAAAAATGGGTTTAATAGCGAAAAACAACGCCGTAATGGTTGACAACTAGCCGTAACTAGAGCGTGTCCCTTTAAACATTGTCGCTGTGTCAGTGTTTATGAAAAACAAAAAACAAAATAATAGATTTTAGTAATAAAAATGTTTTTAAGTGTTAACGCTGTTAAATACACCCACCCACCCACTGTAACACTACATAACATTTGGAACTACACCCATCGATCCCCATGAGCGTTGCGTGATATTTGAATGGCCCTAATGCTCCATTGGTGTATCTGAAGGCCATAAACCTTACTGCATGCTTTGCTGTCATCTTCTGGGTGTCATCTCAAGATAGTATCTTATACAGTGATGAGAATGGTAACCCAGAAAAACTGCTAAAATGTTCACAGGATATGTTTGGCTGGCAAACTCAAAATTATGTGTATATATACATGTTACGTTTCCATCATCAGCAGGCCAGATAAAATTTACACATATTTTGCATCCTTTTCCTTTTATTATTGAAAGGCTTCTTTAAACTTAAACCAAACACATTCAAAGCAGCAGTCTCGAATATGTTTTTTCGACTTCTTCTCCAAAACTACTTGATCAAAAAGTTTGTTTTGTTTAACGACACCACTGAAGCATGTCAATTAATTAATCATCGGCTATTGAATGTCAAATATTTGGTAATTCCGACTCGTAGTCGTCGGAGGAAACCCGTTACATTTTTCTAATACAGCAAGGGATATTTTATATGCACTTTCTTACAGACAGAAAAACGCATACTACCATGGCCTTTGTCCAGTTGTGGTGCACTGGTTGGAATGAAAAAAACCAGTCAATTGAATAGATCCACCAAGGTGGTTCGATCCTGTGATGCAAGCACCACAAGCGAGCACTCAACCGACTGAGCTAAATCCCGCCCCCTGCTTGATCAATTTCTAATTTTGTGGGATCCTTTATTGGCACATGAAAAATCTAATTTGTAAATTTGAACATTCATCCCTGGGTGAAATTAAGCCAATTTACAACAATTTAAAAATATATAAAAATCTATGTCCAGAAATTCTATAACCATATATGTAAGAGTGTACACATTTGAAAAAACCCAGTAAATTTACATTATCTTCATAGATATCTTCACAGTCGTATTTTTTAAATTGGATTACTTTAAACACATTTATTACCCCAGCGGTCACTCATAACAGGGAAAATATTTTCCCAGTGAGAAATATTCTGCATTGGTCTAACGAACAATACTATTGGACAATTTGACGCTCACAAACCAATGACCTTGTCGGTACTAAATATGACGTCATCACGATTTGGCAAACACAAAATGACGTCAAGTAATTTAAAGAGTGCATTTACGGCTCTATTTTTGGTGTCAAATTTATAACAAAATGTCATTTTAATGCAGTTCCTTATAGGTTTTGTAGCAGAATAATAACCGGCCTCGGTGACGTCGTGGCAGGCCATCGGTCTACAGGCTGGTAGGTACTGGGTTCGGATCCCAGTCGAGGCATGAGATTTTTAATTCAGATACCAACTCCAAACCCTGAGTGAGTGCTCCGCAAGGCTCAATGGGTAGGTGTAAACCACTTGCACCGACCAGTGATCCATAACTGGTTCAACAAAGGCCATGGTTTGTGCTATCCTGCCTGTGGGAAGCGCAAATAAAAGATCCCTTACTGCCAGTCGTAAAAGAGTAGTTCCTTATAGATTTTGTAGCAGAATAATAACCGGCCTCGGTGGCGTCGTGGCAGGCCATCGGTCTACAGGCTGGTAGGTACTGGGTTCGGATCCCAGTCGAGGCATGAGATTTTTAATTCAGATACCAACTCCAAACCCTGAGTGAGTGCTCCGCAAGGCTCAGTGGGTAGGTGTAAACCACTTGCACCGACCAGTGATCCATAACTGGTTCAACAAAGGCCATGGTTTGTGCTATCCTGCCTGTGGGAAGCGCAAATAAAAGATCCCTTGCTGCCTGTCGTAAAAGAGTAGCCTATGTGGTGACAGCGGGTTTCCTCTAAACAAATCTGTGTGGTCCTTAACCATATGTCTGACGCCATATAACCGTAAATAAAATGTGTCGAGTGCGTCGTTAAATAAAACACTTCTTTCTTTTCTTTCTGGTCTAACGAACAATACTATTGGACAATTCGACGCTCACAAACCAATGACCTTGTCGGTACTAAATATGACGTCATCACGATTTGGCAAACACAAAATGACGTTAAGTAATTTAAAGAGTGCATTTACGGCTCTATTTTTGGTGTCAAATTTATAACAAAATGTCATTTTAATGCAGTTCCTTATAGATTTTGTAGCAGAATAATAACCGGCTTCGGTGGCGTCGTGGCAGGCCATCGGTCTACAGGCTGGTAGGTACTGGGTTCGGATCCCAGTCGAGGCATGAGATTTTTAATTCAGATACCAACTCCAAACCCTGGGTGAGTGCTCCGCAAGGCTCAATGGGTAGGTGTAAACCACTTGCACCGACCAGTGATCCATAACTGGTTCAACAAAGGCCATGATTTGTGCTATCCTGCCTGTGGAAAGCGCAAATAAAAGATCCCTTACTGCCAGTCGTAAAAGAGTAGCCTATGTGGCGACAGCGGGTTTCCTCTCCAAATCTGTGTGGTCCTTAACCATATGTCTGACGCCATATAACCGTAAATAAAATGTGTTGAGTGCGTCGTTAAATAAAACATTTCTTTCTTGCTTGTAGCAGAATAAAGAACACTTTTGGGTTTTTAAAATTATTTATGAACGTGAATAAATTACAAAGTTATAGCAATTCGCAGAAAAGTGCGCAAAGTGGTTTACATCGTTTCTATACAGGTTGGCCTTTCGTGCATGTGCGTCGAAAATAAAGGCTTCTAGAAAAAAAGTAGCTGAGGTAATAAATAGAATAACAAACTCTGTACCAGTTATTATCAAATTTATGTCCCTCGTAAAGCTAAAGCTCGTAACAACTGAAAATTATTTCACTCGGGACATAAATTTGATAATAACTGGTAACTCGTTTATTATCCTCTATATAACACACTGAAATAGCCAAACTATTGCTTCAGAATTTTGATTTTGCATAGTATTCAAATCGTCATTTTTCTCAGCTTGTCTGGGTTTTTTTTTATCCTATCATATATATTTATCACATGCAAAGTTAATACAACATTGTGGAGATTCTTAGACATATTTTGAAAAAATGGGATCAAAGTCTCTACATGGTGATAAATTGCGGGTTTGTTATAATGGCACACTAAACATTGATATATGATTGGGGCTTGTAATAGTTCTCCATGAATGAGGAAGTTTGCCCTTTTTAAACACTGCCTGTCGCTACTTACTGATGAATGGTTTAGTGAGATCTTCGGATTGGTCCTTTCGAGACTTCCCCGGCGATGACCGAGAAGTATAACGTAATCGCATAAAGAAAATAAAAGTCTGAACAATGTTTCTGTAGGTGACATTACCGAGACTGCAAGATACACCGATTGTCAGTTCAGACAGCCCTATTCGACCGAGTGAAAGTGACAATCTCTTCTCCGAATTCTTTTTGCAGGGTAACCGACTCGTAGTAAGGCCTCAGGTGGAGTTTGTTGCCCCTGTTTTAGGCTTACTCCCATTTGGTCGAACTGCTAAAATAACAATAGATATGGTTCAATGGTCTTACTGACATGCATGTTGTTACCTCAGTCATTATAATGAACTGTTCCAGATTATTTGAAAACAGATTATTATTGTATAGATGGTATAGATATCGCTAAACGCATAAAGTATGCAAATATGACAAATATCGAAATAATCCATGTATTGAATGTAGTAAATGTCTACAGACATTTACTACATTCAATACATGGATTATTTCGATATTAATTAAAAAAGGTCTCCATCTAAAAAAAAAAATTATTTCACAAAAAGCAAAACATGTTTCAACATTTTAAAATATTCATTCTTTCAAGGCCACGGAGAACGTATATTGGTAAATAAGCTATTGTCCGTCTCGAATGAAAAACTGGAGAAAATATGTTTATGTACGGCAGCCCGTTTATGTACATTGGTAAATAAACCATTGTGCGTCTATAATCAAAAGTTGTATAAACATCAATATACTTTGCTCATCCAAGTCTTAACCCTGTTCATTACATACACAGGTAATCAGATCGTGGCTATATAAAAGACGAATACTTATTTTTCGACCAAATGGGATGACACCCCTGTTTCCCGTTTTAGCGATGGCCATGCTAACCATGATATATCTATCTGCATATACCACGGTGGCTAGTGGAATGTCTAACGAACTACTGAAAATGAACCTCGACCGTTTTGGAAAAGGAGAGGGGTATTATGGTCAGGACTATCCCACACAAAAACAAAACAAAAACTGTCGGACCCCTGTCATACTTGCAGGGTCCGGTCGTCTTTGTCAACATTAAGATCCACCACGGAAAATTAATAGAGTAAAACACTAGGCGGTGGATCACTCTGCTCTGTAGTCGGCGAAGAGCAAATCCACATGGAATAGAGATGCACTGAACGCCTCTGGTCACTCCCGGAGCATTGTCTGACTGAGGGTCGGCTGAACAGCAGGTTAGTAATGAGATCTTCAATATACTTTGCTCATCCAAGTCTTAACCCTGCCATGGTCGCCGCAATTGCATATATACAGCGTGCACGTCAAACACATAGAGAAACTACGGATTTTCTCAGTAATGACGATTGAAGCGAGATTACCTCAGCACCAAATCTCGCATACTGGTGTTGCCAGGACCCGTGGTGTTAGGGATGCCAACCCTCGACGGATTATAACTTGCTCTCTTGGGAGTCCTTGTCAGGTCCTCTCCCATAGTGGGTGTCCGGTCATTATACCGGCACAGGACTCGTCGGCTCTAAGTGTCCTAAGAATCAGATTGTTTGGAAATGTAGCCTAGTGGGTGGTAAACTTCAACTAAAAATAAATACTGTCACGAGTCCAATAGCAGACGAGTACCATGAGTGAAAGTTCAAAAGAACTTCATATCCAAAGTAATTAAAACATAAAACATCTTTAAAATGGCAGCTATTTTTAAATTTTAGAAGTTAGTATGCTATTCAAGCAATTTTTCACCACTTAAAATACAAATGAAGTAGACCGACACTGAGCCAGTGTATGGACTGAACTATAGTTTTTTTTAATTTTACGGAAGCTGTGACTATGTTTAGCGACGATCACCTACTTTCGATTGGAGTTGTACGTTTTGTTGCGAGTAAGTTTGACCATATTTATCTTCTTTCTAGGTATAAACACAAAATATTAATTATTGTCCTGGCAAAAAAAAAAAAAATCATCCCAAATTAGCATATAACCAAATTTTATACCAACATGTATAAATAAAAAAGAATGGATGTATTCAGACATTTTATTCATCGCTATTGGGTAACCCCCCCCCCCCCCCCCAAAAAAAATCCATTTTGTGTACACAGTTTCGAAATATTTTTGTTGTATTGAAAATGTATGGATTGCATTAAGAATACTGATGTTGAAAAACATGTTTAAAAAATAATATATTTGCAAAAGAAGACTTGCCAGTTAATAAAAACAATTGTATAGTTAATTGTTCTGTGTAAACGTCATTAATAACGAAGTTGGAAGGTGATATATAAGTATCGCTGTTTACGTTATGGGACGTGTTTTCGGCAAAATAACTTTTTAGATAAAACCACCCGCTGAAATTCCATATGACTGAGAGGGGTAAAAAGAAACTAAGAAGGATTTTCTCAGTAAACATTACACTTTTTTTCACATTTTCTTGCTTTGAATATGGATATCTGTTACATTTTTGTCTATTTGATGAATAAAGAAAAATATGAATGGCCGTTTGATACCATTTATCTTAAAGAGTTGTTTAACGATATTAATAGTATCTCGAAGAGATTTTGTTTCTTGGACAACTTTAAAAAAAAAGGTCTTTCTTAGAGAAGCGTGGCACAGAGTGCCTGTATTCCGAGTGCTGTAGAAAGTGAATGCGAGAATTGAATTCCTTGTCCCCTAGAAAACCTTGTATTTGAAGTAAAAAGTACTATTTGGGGTAAAATAGAATGTAAAATATGTCCACTTCTTACTCCTAACGGCCATTTTCTTGGTCATCTTGGGAATTAAATGATACAATATCTCATTTAGCATAAGTTTGTTATACATGGATTTCTTGATGGATAAAACTCAATCCCTAACATCATAATCTTGCTATATATGATGTAAAATGCTGTAAATTACAATTTTCTTGTTCTCACTGTCATAGTTGCGGCCATCTTGGATATAATTGATGTTGCAGTGTCTTGATTAGCTCAGAGTAGTTCAAAATGAATCTTCTGGCACCTAACACCCCGTCATATAACAATTTCGTCATATTTGATAAAATATCAAACATGTTTCCAGTTCTCTTTTGACGACCTTCGTGGACGCCATCTTGAATATTTTAAAATGCCCAATAGTGTCAAGTTTACGTAAACCTCTCGAAACTTTAATCAGCATTTATAAAAGACGCAAAACTCACAATCAACATTGTGGATACCGATATACATGGTTTATAAATGCTTTAGCAAACACTAAAAACACAGATTTCTCAGATTTGTTTACCACCTGAATGATAAATGTTACAAAATGTGATAACTAGCTAAAGCTACTTAATTGGAAAGTCCATCATGCATTTTTTTTTTTGTTCTAGTGTGTACTAAAACAATTATATTAGTTTTGTTTGCCCTCAAATGGTACCAATGTTTGCTCTGGCTCATGGTAAAATTCACAAATTATCACACAAACTGTTCCAAACCGAAGAGTAGCAAAACAACACTATAGCGCCTTGAAAACGCGTCTCTAGGCATCTGTATTAAAAATATTTGGGGTGCATGCAGCCAGACCCCCCCCCCCCCCTCCCCCCCCGATATCTCGCTGCCTTCAGGAGTACCCTTTTTATAATTGTTGAGCCCCACCCTTTTAAAGGTCCACGCTTATCGCACATTATTAATACACAGTATATACAAAAATACATAAACATTACAGTATTAAAATTAAAAAACAAAAATACCATCCCAATTATTAATAAAAGTGACTTTTTTGTAAAACGCTTGGGGGGGGGGGGGGGGGAGACCACTGCTCAGTCGATTTGACCCGCATCAGGCTTGTGACGTAACATCCGGCGGATTCCACTCATTCTGTTAGTAGGTCAACATGCCCACAGCAGAGAATGATTTTTCGAAAAACAGCTGATTCTTAACGGACACTAGTTTGGACATTTTGGTCTTATCACATTTGTACATCTACTCTAATGGTACCTCGATTGGTGAGGAAGTGGTATATAAGCACGTTAAACTAGTTACCTACCTACCTGTAAGAAGCAGGACACAAGTTCAGTCTCGACTTTTGAAAGTAGGATATTAACATTTGACTAATAAAAATATGTGTTCAAATCAGAACGCATTTAAAACAACAGGCAGAATAAATAACATTATTTCATTGATTAGCATCACATGAAACAGGGGTCTGAATTTGTTTTAGATAGATCGGTATGATGCAATGCAGGTACGAACACATACAAATAATAATACGATTTATTTTGCTACCTACACCCGTTACTAGTCTACAGGTGTTGTTCATTGTTTATTAAGCCTTCAAAGAGGCGCGATTATTTCGTAACACTTTCTGTGGTGTCCTAATTACTGGGGAACTGCCGTCATTGTTTAAAAGGTGACCACTGGCAGACAGTAGAGGTATGATCGCATGCCCGTGTAGACCGTAGAGGTAAGATCGCGCGCCGGTGTCGACAGAGCTAATTACTACATGAACCGTTCTTTTGTTCTTGAATTTGCATCCGAAGTCTGGAATATGTTATGTTATGTTCTTTACAATCTAATTAAAATGAGCTCCACTATTACATGTGGATCTAACAGCAGCCAGTTGGAGTTCATGTCCACCAATCAAAACCTTACTTGCAGAATCATGCCAGTGATTTGAAAATAATTTGAAAATATTCCGAATTATCCTGAGGGTATACGATATGTTTTATGTGAATTACGAATGCCTTATTTAGACCAGTAGAACTAATTTTAATCGGATTGCTAACAACACTGGTAGTCTCCAATGTCCAGGTAACATTTCGTCTGTAAATAATAATTTAAATATTGACCAATCACACTTCGCCTTTTATAACGTTATTTGGGAGCATACAAATTCTAAAAATATTGGGCGAGTCTATTTTAGTGGCCGCAGTACAGCGAACCATACCAAAACATGTTTTATTTTATAAAATAAATAATTTGTAATGTAAAATTGAAGACTGATAACCCATCCTGTACGTATTGGTATGGTTCGCTGTACTGCGGCTACTAAAATACCGATATTTGTAGAATTTGTATGCTCCCAAATAACGTTATAAAAGGCGAAGTGTGATTGGTCAATATTTAAATTATTATTTACAGACGAAATGTTACTTGGACATTGGAGTGTTGGCAGTGTTGTTAGCAATCCGATTCAAATTAGTTCTACTGGTCTAAATAAGGCATTCGTAATTCACATGAAACATGTTGTATACCATCACGATAATTCGGAATGTTTTCAAATTATTTTCAAATCACTGGCATGATTCTGCAAGTAAGGTTTTGATTGGTGGACATGAGCTCCAACTGGCTGCTGTTAGATCCACATGTAATAGTGGAGCTAATTTTAATTAGATTGCTTTGATACATCCAAACACTAAATAATGGTTCACCATATTTTACATTTGAAAACTCTCCAAAAGAATATTCCATCCATAAAATTCAATTCAATAGAATAAAATGTCCGCGTTTTAAAAATACACGTGTTCCACCTTCCAAGTAAAATGTCTGAAAGGCTGCGAATCACGCTTTCATGTTATGCCTGTTAGCGCGTCACGGGGTCACGTGACTTAACTCTTGGAATCGAGAGGCATTTTGGCAAGCGATAGGAAAAACGCAACTTTTTATTGCGAATATATTAAAAACCGCTCACATTTTTAAAAATTGTTTTATTGATACTTCATATATATTGTAAAAGGTATACGTAGATACCAAACAATAGTGAATTAAGTTTTCGATGAGCCTGAACCTTTAAAAATCCTGTATCCGCCCCTAACATCACAAAAGTCAGTTTTGTCTGTGTTCATCAACAGAGAATACAGAATATAATAAGCGAATCACAAACCGGATTTGTAAAGGGACGTTTTGTAAGCGAAAATTCTAGGATTTTACATGATATTATGGACTTCTGTGAACTAAATGAAATTCCTGGTTTGTTGCTAACAATTGACTTCGAAAAGGCATTCGACACTGTTGAGTGGGAATTTATTGATAAAACATTAGAAACCTTTAATTTTAGTTGGTCATTTCGAAAATGGATAAAATTATTTTTTAAAGGCAGCTACAGTGCAAATTAAATTTTGGTTACCGTATTTCCTCTAATAAGTGCCCGGGTGCTTATTCATTTGAAAATGGTCACAGACCCGGCGCTTATTGGAGACCCGGCCTTTATTTGTTTTCAAACAAATTAAAAAAATTAAAGCTAAAAACTACAAACTTACAATTTTATGAATTTTTTAAAATTTAATTTCGAACTGTAACAAAATTTTAAACTTTAACAACACAATAAACAAATTAATATTATTTGTCAACGTAAAGTGCCTAAATTGTGCCAGGGAGTAATCAGTTTTCCGCTGTCGTACCCAGCGTTTATTTTGTTGCAAAGTGTTACAGACCCGGCGCTTATTGGAAGAAATACAGTATCTCTCAGAACTGTGGTCGGGGATGTAGGCAAGGAGACCCTCTTTCACCATATTTATTTATCATTTGTATTGAGTTACTGTCTCTTGCAATTAAACGAAACAAAAATATTAATGGCATAAATATTAACAATGTAAAATATAACATATTTCAGTATGCTGACGACACTAATTTCACTATAGATGGATTGGAAAAAGGTTTAGCAGAATTATTTTAAATTCTTGAACATTTTGCAATCTGCTCAGGGTTGAAAATTAAGTTAGATAAATGTGTAGCCACATGGATTGGTTCAAAAATAGATTCAAGCGATAGACTATGCCACATATCCCCACTGTATTGGTCTAAAGAGCCGTTTAAAATCTTTGGCATAATATTCTCTACAGATCTTCGTAAAATGTGCTCTCTTAACTTCGAAAATCAACTGTCTAAAGCACGGAGAATACTATTTTCACGGGCAAACAAATACTTGACTATTAATGGCAAAATAAGTATAATTAAATCTCAAATTGTTCCACTTTTTATACATTTATTTGCAACTCTTCCCGATCCCGATAAAGACATTTTGAAAAAAAATGAATACACTGTTCTACAGATTTATTTGGAACAGTAAACGAGATAAAATCAAAAGAAGTATGCTAATAAATAACTATAAAAATGGAGGTCTTAAGATGATCGATCCATTAGCCTTCTGTAAATACTTGAAAGTAACTTAGATTAAAACACTGTTAACATCCGATAGCTTATGGCAAAAACTCACAAACTAGACGACTACGGAAACAATGTTATATTTAAATTTGAAAAAAGCCACTTACTTACATTAGCGAAAACTATTTCAAATTTATTTTGGAAAGATATCGTAATTAATTATGCAATGATTAAAAATAACGTGTTTGAATCTGAAATACATTTTATTAAGATAACGCTTCTTAATTTCCTTCCTTCGAAAGGCATAGAACTATTTCTAAATTGGCATAATAAAAGTTTTTGCCTTGTAATAAGACCTACTTCTTCCAGATGGTGAACTTAGAAGTTTTAAATCATTACAACGATAATTTAACTTATTCGGCGATTATGTGTTATATTTTAGACTAATTAACTATATTATTAGGTTATGGCTTCGTGAGATAAAGAATCAAAGGTTTAATATTGACGCATTATTTACATAATAACATAAGCTGTAAATTTATATATACTATTTATTTAGAATCCATTCAGTCAAATCTGTCACGAATTAGTTATAAATGGTCACAAAAACTTAATTCTGAAATTACAGAAATCTTTTTATCAAAATGTTTTGAACTAATCTTGAAAATAACTGGTACTAAAATAAGAAATTTCCAGTTTAAGCTTAATCATTTTAACAACTAATACTTATTTGTAAAATATATGGAATACAAGCTGACAATATGTGTACCTTCTGTTCGGACGATGTTGAATCATTAGAACATTTATTTTTTCGCTGCCAGTATACTACTGTACTGTGGCAAAAATGGTTTGAAACAAAAACTAGCAAATCAATTAATATAAACATCTGTACTGTTTTACTTGATATTCTAAATAATAGTCTGCTACTGAATCACTTAGCCTACTTGTAATAATTAAACGGCATATATACCACTGCATATTGGCTTAAATGAAGCCAAATGTTCTTATTAGAATAAAATTTTACAAAAATATCGTAAAATATATTTACTCAGAAAATGAAAACCGCTTCACGGGTAAATGGAGTATTTTACAATTATAATATCGATTATTATATTAAATTAATTTTATAGGTGTTTTTCATTATTATTATTATTATGTTGCTATTATAAAACTAGAACACAAATATAGACCCTGAAATACCTTGCTGTTTTCTGTTACAACTATTTACTTTTGACTAAAGTGTCTATCTTCCATGAAATTTTAGTTGCTACATTTTGTAAATGCATAAAGGGTTGTAGAAAATAATCTGTATTAGAAATGTTACCAGATATACTCAAGCCACGTGAGTATAAAGAAAATGTAAATGCGGCAATTAGTTTTCATGGAATAAACTCTTTAAAAAAAAAAAACCCCAGAGAATACCTAGTCACTTTGATGTCTGCAGAAATATGCTACCAGGTAATGTATTTGGTTCAAATGTAGCCTATGTGAATAAACAGTATTATACGTGTCTGTCAAGAATGTTCTATACATCATTCATAATTAAACTCAGAACTTTTTTGCCACCCGTAGTATAAACATTAATCACTTGTGAGTTGCGTGGATATGGTCATTTATCACAGTAAGGTTGGCATTGTGAACTTTATATGTAGATATATTTTGGAAAAAGGATTGGTTTACCCTAAAAACTAGCAGTTGTTTTCAAAATGGTTGTTTTAGGTGATGCTAAACATATAAAGTGGTCATTTCTTTGTTTTTGTAACCGTTATGGAATTTTGGATTCATGCAATATTAAATTTTCTCTGTATTAGAAAGTGAATGAGATAACCGATATGCTTGCTATATAAAAAAAAAAAAAAACCCCACTGTTTTTGAAGTATTAATTATTAGGGAAAATATATAGAATGTAAGATATGGCCACTTCTTATTTTTTGCGGCCATTTTCATGACTTTCATGGATTTAAATGATGATGTAATATCTGTTATCAAGAGGTCGTTATAAATGAAATCGTTTTCCCATAAAATTAATTGAATTGTTAAAGCTAATTCATTGGTGGCCAGCGTGGAATGATGAATAATGAATTTCTGGTGAAGGTTGACAAGAGCATTTGAGTGTGTCATTGATATTAGAAATTAAATGACATACAGATTAATACAGAGAAACGTTATTAAATTTTCAGAAAAATACCCCCTCTCTACTAAAACTCAGTTTCTGACCTTAAAGGCATACTGTCACGGATTTAAGGACCTTATTTCTCTGAAAATGGATAATAAATAGAAATTACATTAATTGTTGGAAACAAAATCTAGCTATCGCATCACCTTAACTGAACCATAATTCAATTATTTTTACAAAATGTCATTAATAAATGGAGTATGATGGTTATGAAGATGGTTGAATAAAGTACATTTAGGGACAAATCAAATTATTTTTGTTCAGGTAATACTTTGTTAGACCATTAAATGGGTCAGTGGTCTGTGACAATATGCCTTTAAACTACCCTGCAGAAAAGCTACCTTGCAAAAAAATCCATCATGCTGTTATGAGATCCAGATACATACCCTTATAAAAAAAACAACATGAAAGGAACATGACGTCATTGCTGGCTAGGGGCATGCCGATTCAATTCAATTCAGTTCAATTTATTGCTCGATACCAAACAATCTGGCGTCAGCAAACGGAGATAAATAAATTATGTAATATCCTGGGGCGTAGTCAGAGAGGAAAAAACTCCGAGGCAAACTCAGACCTGTAAAATAAATATCAGTGTCATGGGACATCAATAACAACAAAAACGACAATTAATAATAATAACATGACGTTATTCGGAAGAACACATAATGCTACGTTCTTGGCACCTTCCTACACCACTGAAATATAACTGCCAGGCGGTCTAACAAATGCAAAATAGACGCGGCTCGTAAACAAATCGCTGAGCTATGAGAGAATAAATTTGTGTGCACAGAATCCGTTAAAAAACGTTACTATTTGTAAAAAAAATCACTTAAATAACGAGAAGAAGACCGTCAAAAAGGCACATAACAATGCTACCAATTTATGCCATTATTCACAGACATTCCAAAAGCGAACGAGTGCAATTTCCTTTGTTTTGAAAGAGAGAAGTTCTAGCAGACACACATACGTATTTGTTTGTAATGAACGGTAATAAATAAAATACGTTACACAACCACTTCTTTGAAAATATATGAGCGGATGTCTGAAAATTGTATTATGTAATGTAAATATACAATGGAATTATTGTGAATATTGTCGCTTTGTATTGTGCTAATATAAATCGGTGTCCTTTGGTTTGCTATAAATATGCAAGAGTTAAAAGTATAAACCTGAAATGTAAAAAGAATTACGAAAAACAAAAACAACTTTGAATAATAACGTTATAATTATATTCAACTTGTTGCAAATATACCAATGTAAACACGCTAAATGTGATTAAAATATATTCCTGCTAAATATGTTGGTAAAACCAAACAAGTACATTACTCTCGAGTGCCTAATAAACATAGGGGCTGAATAAGCATAGGGTCTGGAAATTTTTCTAAAATCAATTAAAAGTAGGGTGCGGAATTAGCATGGGGTGTGGAAATTAAAAAAAACAAAACAATAAGGGAAGAGTGCGGAATTAGCATAGGATCTGGAAATTTAGCTAAACTAAAAATTTACTTGTAATGAAAACAATTTGGTTTGACGTAAAAATAAAAATAAGTGTTTTGGAAATAACAAAAATATACTATTGTCGTGTGTACATGTGTACATGTAATTTAGAAAACAAGCGGCTCAGAAATAAATAACTTGTAGTAAATTCCATAGTATGAAAAAATTTGTTCACTATAAACATATGTTTCTATTATCTAACTGTTACAACTGTGTCACTGTCACACACAATTAATTAAAACTGTAAGTGTGTTTGTACATTTAAATGAAATTGTGATAATTAATGTGAGGCGAGATTGCAGCTTTGAAAAAAAAATCCAAAAGTTCCATGCAAGAAAACCAAAACAATCAGGGTGGATGACAGCTTGCTAGATTCATCTCCTATATTTAACACATGGTCAATTATAACAAAACGTAATTTCATCAACTTAATTTTTACCTGTATAATTCTTTATTTTTAAAGCATAGGTGGGGACACTTATGATGCCAGGGACTGGCATGCACAAATCTCAGCTAAAGATTCACAAACAACTGTGGTCATCGGCCATGCCAGCTGTTAGCAGAACGCGCCGGAACTGGAACACGGTTAGGGGATGTAACTCTGCCTAATTTTTCTCGCTAATTTCTAATAAACTCTATTTGCAAGTGAAAATAAAAAGGTTGAGTGGAATTTGTAATTAAAATGAGTGGAATTTATAATGTAAAAAAATATGTATAAAAAGAGGAAAGAATGTAGATAAAGTTTGGGCCAGTTCCCCTTATCCTAAAGGAACTGTACTTTATCTACTCTAGTATACATAGCTTAATAAAAAGTCATATTTACCTTTAAGAATTCGGTACCCCCGTTTTCAATGTTTGGTGAAAAGATGAAGTGTTGAAGTGTAATTGATTAATTTATATAAAGTGCTTGCATGAACTGTTGCATCGATTTACAGCCGAACGTAATTTGGAATAATTTCTGAGATGTACGCTTTTAACAATTTCTTGTCAAAAATTAACAATGTCTGCGATTTTGCCCATATATCAATTAATAATGTCGGCGTTTTGGCCCATATCTCAATTATATAGAGATAAGAAAAAAATAGGAATGAAAAAATTATGAACAATGATGGACTGCGTTGACGGAAATGATTGGTAATTATTTTTAACATAATCCTCTCCGAGGTCCACACACTGCTATTAATGATGCTAGAGTTTAAAAAGTCCACCACAGCAGAAATAATGTCATCATCATTTGCACAATGCTTGCCAGATAGTTCTTTCTTCAATATTGGGAAGAGGTGGAAATCTGATGTTGCCAAATCTGGTGAATACTGATGATGTTTAAATGAGTGGACAACCAGTCGTGTATTGGTAACAGGACTTGTGCACGGGTGCCTTGGAACTCAGCGTGTTGAAACCGTTGACATGCCCAGTTCATATCTCAGATTGTTGTCAACTCTCATTGGAAATGCCTACTGCATTGCCTATGTGACTTATGGTTAGTCATCTATCATACATTTTCCTTAGTGGTGGCAGTGTACTTAATAATTAATACTTAAAGGGACGGTAAACTCAAATAAGAGCCTTATGTGTTGGAAGGATGCATACCCGAACCACGAACACATACTGACACTTTAACAAATGAAAAACGCGTAATTTTAGAATTAATACAAAAACCATGATTATTCCTTCTAACTGGGGGCAGCCATTTTGTTTCGTTTTTGTGACGTCCGGTAGTATAGCTTGGGGCGAAGTGACGTCAGCTCTGTCCAACCCTTCTTAAGCACA
This sequence comes from Gigantopelta aegis, assembly GCF_016097555.1. Taxonomy (NCBI): domain Eukaryota; kingdom Metazoa; phylum Mollusca; class Gastropoda; order Neomphalida; family Peltospiridae; genus Gigantopelta; species Gigantopelta aegis. The sequence continues at coordinate 42,106,452 of NC_054706.1, forward strand.
GTGTAAACAAACGCTCTAATATACAAGGCGCTTCGCTTTCATCAACCTGACTTGTAAAACAACATAAATGACTTGATAGTATAATAAACTATTTAACTAAATATATTTCAATTTGCATCAATAGAACGAAATGAAGTTATAGTATTTTTCTCTTTAAAACAAATCCAAAGAAAAAATACTTATTATTAGGCCTATTGGTAGGGTACATTCGAGCAAAAACGACCACTCACGATACCCAAGTGATAATTTTCTTTTCCTTGGGACTACGTAATTGGTCAGTGTGATTTTAGATGGTAAAGTGTACTTAATCAAGTTTTTTTTTTACAGAATTACTTACAGTAATAAAGTGATAATGTCCATTACGATTTGAGGGGCGTCCACGAGGCTAACAGACAATACCTTGTGATCTTACTAAAAGAGGCACGTCTTTTTAGTGTGTCTAGACACAGTGTCTTGGGGCCGTCTAAATATACACCTGCCAATCAGGAACTACAGGTACAGGCCACGAAAAGAAAAGACCAATTAACCAAAAACACACTCCGATTATTATTTCAGTACATGGGTTAATTTATGTACAAAACAAGTATATATTATTTTTTAATATAAAATAAACCACCATTGTCAAAGTGTTGAAATAACTGTATTATGTTACCGGCTTACTGAGATGGATATTATTACAGAACATTGCGATGCATCTGCAAAAAATCAGGTATGTTTTGTTTCTTCATTTCGAAGACTAATTCCTGACGTGACACGTTAGGTATTACGTAACCACCAGCTCGCCGGAGGGCGTATTCACTGGGATGGTACAAAATGGCTGCGCCGGTTATATATAATAGCCGTCACATTTAAGCGTTTTATTAATTAACTATACGATTACACTTGTTGATATTAAACAATAATGTGCGTTATATATCGTTGAATATGCATACCAGGCCAAATGCCTTAATTGTCCCTTCCTTTAATACTTGACAATATTCGCTATGCTTATAAGCTGCATTTTAAACATATACCCCACCTGGTACTTTTGCAGGCATCAAAGTGACGAAAATCTATAAAATTGGCTTTTGCGCTGTCATTTAAAAAAAGGATATGTTAAAAATTTTAGCAGTTGAGTTCAAAATGATTGTTTTAGTTGATGCGAAACATATAAAGTGGAAATGTATTTGTTTGTGCATCCATTTTGGAATCCTGGATTTATGCAATGATAAAATTTTATTAGTATAATTAGAGTACATAATTAGTATATAATATAGTACATAATTAGTATAATTATAGTATAAATTATAAGATATGACCACTTCTTATTACTCTTGGTGGACATTTTCACGACCATCTTGGATTTAAATGATGATGTAATATCTCAGTTAGCAAGAGGTCGTTATAAATGAATTCCTTGGCCAATACCATTAATTCAATAACATAAAAATATCTTCCCAGTTGATGTAAAATGCTATAAATTACGATTTCATTATTCTACCTGCTACATTGGCGGCCATCTTGGAGTACAATTATGTTACAATGATTTAATTAACTGAGAATAGTTCAAAATGAATTCTTGGTGAATGGTGACAAGTGCATTTTAGGTTGTGTGATATAAAGTGGCTATATAATGTCACTTAGATTATTTTTTTAAAGGTCCACAATCATGGCACATTATTAATACACAGTATATAAAACAAATACATAAACATTACAGTATTAAAAATAAAAAAATAAAATACCATCCCAGTTATTAATAAAGTTACTTTTTGTAAAACGCTTGGGAAAAACCCCACTGCTCAGTCGATTTGACCCGCATTAAGACCTGTGACGTAGCATCCGGCCTTCTGTTAGTAGGTCAACATGCCGACAGCAGAGAATGATTTTTCGAAAAGCAGCCGATTCTTAACGGACGCTAGTTTGGACATTTTGGTCTCATAACATTTGTACATCTACTCGATTGGCAAGGAAGTGGTTTATAAGCACGTTAACCTAGTTACCTACCTACCTGTGAGAAGCAGGACACAAGTTCAGTCCTGACTTTTGAAATTGGGATATTATCATTTGACTGTATAATAAAAATATGTGTTCAGTTCAGAACGCATTTAAAACAACAAGCAGAATAAATAACATTATTTTGTTAATTAATATCACATAAAATAGGGATTTGAATTTACTGTTTTAGACAGATCGGTATGATGCAATGCAGGTATGAACACATGCAAATAATAATACGATTTATCTTGCTACCTACACCCGTTACTACAGGTGTTGTTAATTGTTTATTAAGCTTTCAAAGAGGCGGGATTTTTTTCACACCACTTTCTGTGGTGTCCTAATTACTGGGGAACTGCCGTTATTGTTTAAAAGGTGACCACTAGCAGACAGTAGAGGGGGGGGGGGGGGGGGATGGGTGGCTTTGGTCAGCCGTTGGAAACATAGAATAAGGACTCAATACAATAAGAACAACCATAACACAAAAAATAGGTAAACATGAACACGGCACTCTCAGCATATCATAGGGTACATTGACTAATGATAACAATGCACCCGTCCATACGCAAAACCAAATAATGGCCCAGCACGTACTCCAATAAGGAGTCGGACAAAAGAAACCGGCTCCGAGTACACCACTGCACTGCACCCAGAAGGGACTGGACAAAAGAATACCAGCCCCTTCCCCCAAACCCAAAACAAAACTTTCCTTGGCGCTGGCAGGACCTTGGGCAAAACGGACGAACCTACTCCACCTCCACGGCAACAAGCTTCCAACATCAAGCTCTCCACCAACGCCTCTACCTCGTCCAACATGCACAAATTGCTCGAGTCTACCCTGGGTTGTCATGCCACGATCAGAAGAGATCAGGCCACTTTCGGAATACTAAAAGCAAAACCTATTGGCTCTCTTCACTATTTCAATTAGAACGACCATCAAAATTGCGCCAAATTTCCTTCATGTAAAACGCGCACCTCTTCCTCTTTGACATAATCCTACGGGACTTTCAAAATTCCATAGCACCAAATACCCCCCGCCTGCCACCAACATTGGACTGCTGGTGCTCCCTGGCACTTGCCAGTGCAGGCGTTCCCTCTCTACAACCCTTTCCTGTCCTGGACAGAGGGAACCGGCCAAGGCCGGTCCCTGTGGCCAGGATAGGCGTGTGCTACAACAGCTTGCTCTGAATGTGCACGTAAATCTCTTTGTCTTGTCTTGTCTTGTCTAGACAGTAGAGGTATGATCGTATGTCGGTGTAGACAGTAGGGACAAGATCGCGCGCCTGTGTAGACAGAGCTAATTACTACATGACCCGTTCTTTTGTTCTTGAATTTGCATCCGAAGTCCGGAATGTGTGTGTGTGTGTACAAACTTTGTGTGTGTATGTGTATATATACACACACACACGCATGAACGCACGCATACACAAACAGTTTGCATTTAATTACAAGCCCTATATTTTTTATCGTTCTAGGCTTGGTACCCTCCACTGGCGTAGGCAGGATTTTATATTGGGATTGGGGGTGTGGGGGGGGGGGGGGGAGGAGAGACAACCCACACTGTATATACATGTGTATGTATGATTTTATAAAATTTAATAAAAAAGTTTGGGGGTGGGGGCGTGTTCCCGTGGGCCGTAACACTTTTCAAAGAAGCACTTCTGTGGGTTATATTTGTTGTATATGTTGATCATCACTTTGTTTGCATTACCATGGTTTGGCGCCCAATAGCCGATGTGTGTTTCGTGCTGGGGTGTCGTTAAACATTCATTCATTCATTCATTCTGTGAAAATGTCCTTCTCAATTGAATTTAAAAGAAGAGTCTGGCAACCTCGAGTCGTACCAGTAACCACTATTTTACACTGCCGCCCCTGCTCTGGTACCCTCCCCGCCTCCTCCTCCTCTCACCCTTTTGAGTTTAGTTCAAGCTCGTCGTGGTTTCTTGTTTGCTGTATCATGCGCAATCATGTCATTATGTGCCGGTGGGGATACAGGCTTAGAACAGATATGTTAAAAAAAATAGGTGTCATATTTATCGACCACCTTAAATAATTGTCGTAATCCTCGGTGATGAAGTGGTCACTGCAGATCCTATCCCATCGTTATGGTCCTTTCCATTACGCACAGGTTCTGTTTAAGAACCACATCCATGCAAACCTTGTGATTATCGGTTTGTTTAAAGTTCGGAAAAACTGCTGCTTTGATACATCCAAACACTAAAGAATGGTTCAACATATTTTACATTTGAAAACTATCTCCAAAAGAATATTCCATCCATCCAATTCAATTCAATAGAATAACATTTTCGCGTTTTAAAAATACATATGTTCCTCCTTCCCAGGAAAATGTCTAAAAGGCTGCGAATTAGAGAAATGTTAACCACACACTATTTAGTGGTATTCACAGTGTACGAGATCATTTGTCACGTGTAAAGTATTATTATTAAAATACACGATTAATGATCTATAAAGAACTATGAAAGAAATGTAGAAAAAACTAATATCTGTGTTTCTTTATGTATTTCATATACACATTCATTCCATTGATAGAGCATTATTGAATCTCATTTTTCACAAAACTAATTTTTCACCGGCCGCATTTGTCACAGAATTCGAACGCATTTTTCACATATTCGTGAAATATGCGTTCACTGTGTTTTTTTACCATGTACCATGAAAACGCATTTTTCACTTCCTTATAAGACACCCTAAAAGGATGACAAAATGTAGCGAAAACGCATTTTTCACGTTAATCTCAATTAAAGATATATTATCATACCTTCACCTCGGCTATATTCGTGTTTATATCTAATCTAAGGTTCAAGAACGCTCTCCGTGGGACTCAAGCCGGCTGTCTAGTCTGGTGATAACATTATTGTTAGTAGGTTAGAAGAAACCCGCTACCGCCACATAGGTTACTCTTTTCTTCTTCTTTTTTTAATAGGGCGGGACGTAACCCATTCGTATCGATCCCCATCGGTGAGCCCATTGCGTTATTTGTCGTTTCGGCTAGTTCACGACGACTGGTATATCAAAGGCCGTGGAATGGGCATTCTCAATTAAAATATTTTATCCGACCTTATCACCAAGAAGAAAACTTTGCAAATGAAGCAGTTTCACAACAGGTTAATGAAGTTTGTTTTATTTATCGACACCACAACATTGATCAATTAATCATCGTCTATTGGATGTCAAACAGTTGGTATACCAGTCGTAGTGCACTGGCTGGAACGAGAGATAGCCCAATAAGCCCATCGACGGGGATCGATCACAGACCGACCGCGCATCAAGCGAGAGCTTTACCACTGGGCTACGTCCCACCTCCAATAGGTTAACGAATGAAATCGCTGTTGTTTGATTCCTTATTTTGAATATGTTGTTCTAAGAAGACGAAAGATGCCGACATTCGGGGCTTCTTTTGTCGGTGTTTCAAAGATGATTTTTTGCTTGTTTTGTTTGTTTGTTTTTTGGGGGAATGTTTAATTTTTAATTACTTGATGACAAAGTAGTCCATTTTTCAAAGCATAAGCGCTTCACAGATGACGGAACCAATATTCGGCACCTCTTTTTATTAGTGACCCATTGTCGGTGTATCAAAGACTTGTCCCTTCTTGTGTGAGCTAAAACAGGATAAATATTACTATGTTAAAATAACAGAATTACAGAAGTTTGTCTGTTTTGTTTAACGACACCACTGGAACACATTGATTTATTAATCATCGGCTATTGGATGTCAAACGTGGTAATTTCGACATAGTCTTAGAGAGGAAGCCCACTACATTTTTCCATAAGTAGCAAGGGCTCTTTTATATGCACTATCCCATGGCATGGTAGAAATAGCTCAATGGGCACAACGACAGGAATCGATCCCAATCCAAACGCGCAGCAAGCAAGCGCCTTACCACTGGGCTACGTCCCTCCCCCCACGAATTATAGTGCATACCATAGGCGTAGGAAAAACAGGGGAGGGGACAGAGAGATCTTTTCGCCCATCCCATCCACCTAGTTTTATATGTCTAAAACGTTAAAATCATGTTAAAATTTATAATAATAATAATAATCATAATAATCATAATCATAATAATCATATTTATAACACCTAATAGAATAGGATTTCAGTGTAATCTCGTTGTACAGGGCAATAGTTTTATAGCGCATGGAAACTGACATTTTCACTGCATCAAAGAATACAGAGAAGCTGAAGTTGGTTCGATATTCAACGTTCAACATTCAATATGGCTCTAACAGAACAATATTCAACATTCAGTATTTTGTTTTTTAATTATGTTACATTCTTTAAAGTCTACAATACAAATTTAGGTGTGTGTCCTATGATAACACGATGAATCTAGGGTGGCTTAGGGATATAAGACAGTATATGGTGTGGCTCGGAAATAAAGCACAGAGCTAAGCCTCGCCGAAATCCACAAAACACAATGATCATATAGCGTGAAACTAAACACAGAATGATTATGATATACGTAGGTGTTCACCAGTGCACATTCCAACGACATATAACAAATACAGAATGGCTCATGGACAACTTTCACAGTAACGCTTCGTCAAAATATATGGTACACAGTGTAACTACACCACACTCGTTTACAGGCACACAATTCTGAAACTAAGCATAGAAAGTTTATGAAATTCTACAGATCCACTCTCTAGTACAACTTCTATGGAAATGTGAAGAGTCTATGGTGGTTCAGGGCTCTACCTGAACGTGACTCCCCATTAAAAGTCGTTTATATTCAGATTAGACCTACAATTCTGAAACTAAACATAGAATGTTTATCATATGATAAAGAGGTGTTCAGCAGTGCCCGTTCAACCCATATATAATAAACACGTGGTGGCTCAGAGGCAATTTAAAAGGTAACGTCCCATCCATATATTATGGTACACAGTATAACTACACCACTTTGGTTTACAGGCACACAGATATGAAACTAAACATTTAAAGTTTATGAAATTCTACAGATCCATCATCTACTGCATGTGCTATGGAACGTGATATCCCGTTAAAGGTCGACATTTGGAGATCAGCTGAATATTCAGATTGGACCCACAATTCTGAAACTAAACATAGAATGTTTATTATATGATAGAGATGTGTTCAGTAGTGCACATTCAACCGACATATAACAAACACAGGGTGGCTCAGGGGCAAGTTCCCATGTAACGCCCCATCTATGTATATGGTACTCAGTTTAAAATCAATGTACCCACAATTCTGAAACTGAACATATAATGTTTATAATATTAGAAACACGTGTTCAGTAGTGCACATCCAACCCATAAATATCAAACAAAGAGTGGCTAAGGAGCAACTTCCCAATTAACGCCCCATCCATATAGGTACACAGTATAAAATCAATTAAACCAAAATTCTGAAAGTAAACATAGAATGTTTAGCATACTGTGTTTACACGCATGCATCAAGCATACACTACATACGTTAATCATATACTATAAACATACACTACATACATACATATATACCACGTACAAGTATGCACTAAGTATATGAGTACAAGTATACACTAAGTATATGAAGAAAACATGTATACAGTATGCTGTACGTACATCAAGTAAACACTATGCAAATACGGGACACATTACGTGTATAAGATATACATGAAATACACATAGCACACATTACGCACATGAATAAAGGTTATATCGCATGTATTACGTTTTCACTAAGTAGGTCCAGTGTGCACAACTTAAATGAAGGATAACCTATGGACACATAATGTACTGTACTTACACTAAGTATACACTATGTATATCAAATATTCACTAAGAACACCAAGTATATACACTACGTACGCAATGTATACCTGAAGTGCGTAGTTCAAAAATAGTGTTAAATTACTGTAATTACTGTATATCTTGAGTACGTATTACATATGGCATGTAGCTAATGTTCAGCTCTTGTTTAGTGTATACTGTATATTGATAATGTATATATTGTACGTTAGTAATTTGTACTTGATATACGTAGTGTATACATGGCGTGGTTAGTGTGCATTTAATATACGAAGTGTATAATTAATTTCAATACAGTATGTGCATTTGATATATATGCAGTGTCTACATAATTTACGCTGCGTATGCTTTGTCTAAAATATATTTTCGACCCTGCCTTGTGCAGAGATACGATTTTGATCACGGAATACGGTTTTGTCAAATTATTTAGTATGTCTACAATTTATGTACGTACAGTCGAATGGAACACAGAAATAGACAGAGGATAAGAACCAAACAAAGGGAGACAGAAAAAGACAGGAAGAGAGAGTCAGAAACAAAACGAGAAGACAAAGCGATAGATAGACAGACAGACAGACAGACAAACAGACCAAAAAAACCCCAGACAGACATACATACTAGCAGATTGGGGATAATATTCGTTTACATATTTTGGTGGAGAGTACTTAAAAAGAAGAATAATCTCCTATTTTAATATGGGATGTTTTTGGTGTTTTTTGTGGGGGGTTTTGCTGTCAATTTTCCAGAAGAAATATTTATTCTCTCAAATTAAAAAAACCTCGTCATAACATCACTAATTATGTCAATATATTATGTTGCAATGAATTATTATCAATACAGGAACGAAGGAAATGTTTTATTTAACGACGCACTCAACACATTTATTATTTACGGTTATATGGCGTCGGACATATGGTTAAGGACCACAAGGATATTGAGAGAAACCCGTTGTCGCCACTTCGTGGGCTATTCTTTTCGGTTAGCAGCAAGGGATCTTTTATATGCACCATCCCATAGACAGGATAGCACATATCACGGCCTTTGATGTACCAGTCGTGGTGCACTGGATGGAGCGAGAAATAGCCCAATAAGCCCACTGATGCATCAATAAAGGTAACAACCAAATATTAATATTTATCTATGTATGTATCTATCTATCTATGTAGGGGCGGGGGGTAGCTCAGTGTTACAGTGCTCGCCTAATGCGCGATCCATCTAGGATCGATTCTCGTCGGTGGGCCCATTGGGCTATTTCTCCTTCCTGCCAGTGCTCCACGACTGGTGCAACAAAGGCCGTGGTATGTACTATCCTGTCCATGGGATGGTTCATATAAAATATCCCTTGCTGCTAATCGAAACGAGTAGCCCATGAAGTGGCGACAGTGGGTTTCCTCTCTCAATATCTGTGTGTGGTCCTTAACCATATGTCCGACGCCATATAACCGTAAATAAAATGTGTTGAGTGCGTTGTTAACTAAAACATTTCCTTCCTTCCCATCTCTCTCTATCTCTCTCTCTCTCTCTCTCTCTCTCTCTCTCTCTCTCTCTCTCTCTCTCTCTCTCTCTCTCGTTATTTGTGTCTGTGTAGACCTGTGTGTCTGTGACTGTCTCTAACTGTGTCTGTCTCTCCCCCCCCCCCCCTGTCTCTGGGAGGGGGATTTAGCTCAGTCGAACTACCTCAGTGGATCCAGTCAACTGATTTTTTTCTTCTCGTTCTTGCAACACAAATGCTTTCTTATCTGTGGGAGAGTGCATATAAAAGATCCCTTGCTGTGTTAGAAAAAATGTAGCGGATTTCCTCTCATGACTACGTGTCAGAAGTACCGAATGTTTCACATCCAATAGCCGATAATTAACTAATCATTATGCTCTAATAGTGTCGTTAAACAAAACAAACTAAACTGTGTGTGTACATGC